>NC_047671.1:76205457-76397992 GCF_011762505.2 Arvicanthis niloticus
CACTGTACACCCCAGAGATGTCCTAAGCACTCCCCATTACAAGGACATTCTTCTCACTGTCCATAAAATAGACATTCTCTTGTGCATCACTAGAATTTTGTTCTTACTGTCTACAAGGCCGTCATCTGCACTGTCCACCACAGTGAAATCCTCTCAACTCTACACCACAGTGACATCCTCCCAACTGTCCACAACAGGGATGTCTTCCAAACTATCAAAAACAGTGAAGTTTTTCCCAGTGTAAACAACAGGTACATCCTTCCCACTGGGCACAACAGAGATGTCCTAACCACTGACCACCACAGAGATGTGCTCTGCACTCTCCACCATATGGACATACTTCTGACTATGCACCACAATGGCATCCTTGTCACAATGACATTCTCCAGTGCACCACAGTAACATCCTTTCCACTGTCCACCACATTGAAATCCTCCCCCACTGTCCACCACAGTGATGTCCTCCCTACTGTCTACAACAGGGATGTCCTTCCATCAACTCAAAACAGAAAGATCCTCCCTGCTGTCCACCACAGGGACATCCTCCAAATTGTCCTCCACACTGACATCCTTTTCACTCTTCACCAATAGGACATCCTACACACTTTGCACTACAGGGACATTTTTCTATGCACAACAGGAATATCCTCACCACTGTGCACCACAGGGACATCCTCCTGTGCACATCAGGGATGTCAGCAACACTATCCACCCCTGAGATGTCCTCTGCACCCTCCACGACAGGGACATCCTCCCCATTATCCACCAAAGAAACGTCTTTTCCCACTATTCACCACAGCGATGTCATCCCAAATGTCCAACACAGAAAAGTCCTCTTCAATGTCCACCACATGGATGTTGTTCCCCCTGTCCCCCACAGGGATGTCCTCCCCACTGTTCACCAGAGGGATATAATTCCTACTGTTCACCACAAGTAGTTCCTTCCCAATATCAACAACAGAGACTGCCTTCCCACTGTCCACAACATAAATGTACTTCCCACTGTCCAACACAGTGTGTTTCTCTCTACTGCCCACCACAGAGATGTACTTTCCACTGTCCACAAAGGGACATTTTCCTTTGCACCAGAGAAACTTCCACACCACTGTCCACTGAAACCTCCTCACCACTGTCCACACTGTGACATCCTTTCCACTTTCCACAATGAGGAGGTCCTGTCCACTGTCCACCACAGAAACATCCTTTCCACTGTTCACCATAGGAATGTCCTTCCCAATATCCATGACATGTAGGTCCTCACCACTGTCCACAACAGGAACGTCCTTTACACTGTCCACCACAGAAACATCCTCATCACTGTCTATCACAGGGACATCTTTACCACTGTCCACCACAGAGAGGTCCTCCCTGCTGTCCAACACAGGGACGTCCTTCACAATGTCCACCACAGTAACGTCCTCTCAGTTGTCCAAAACAGAAATGTCCTCACCACTGTCAACGACAGGGATGTCCTACTTACTGTCCTCCACAGTGATAACCGCCCCTCTGTCTACAATAGGGATGTCCGTCCCATTGTCCACCATATGGATATCCGTTCACTGTGCACAAAAAGGATTTCTTTCCAACTTTTTACCACAGGGACGTCTTCCTAACTGTCTACCACACAAATATGTTCCCAACTGTACACTACAGAAACATCCATCCCTTTGTAAACAACAGGGACATACTCTCCACTGTCCTCCACAATGATGTCCTTCCCACTGTACACTACAGGGACATCCTCCTGTGCAAAACAGGGACATCCTAACCACTGTACACCACAGAGATGTCCTCCATAGACTAAACCATATGGACATCCATACAATTATGCACCACAGGGACATTCTCCAGTGCACCACAGTACCATCCTCCCCACTGTCCATCACAGTGAATTCCTCCACACTGTGCACCACTGGGATGTCCTCCCCACTGTCTACAACAGGGATGTCCTTCCCACAATTGAAAACAGAAAGGTCCTCCGTGCTCTCCACCACAGAAACGTCCTTCCATTTGTCCACCTCAGTGATATCCTCCCCTCAGATTCTAAGAGCGATGTCCTTCCCAGTTTCCACCACAGGGACGTCCTCCCTACCGTCCACATAGGGTCATCCTTCCCACTGTCCACCAAAAGGACTTTCCCAATGTCCAAAACTGGGATGTCCTTCCAGCAGTCCATGCCATATATGTCCTTCCAATGTCCACCACAGGACCTCCATACCAGTGTCCACCACAGGGAGGTCTTCCCTACTGTCCATCAAAGTGATGTCCTTTCCACACTTCACCACAGTGACGTCCTACCAACTGTCCACAACAGGGATGTTTTTTCCACTGTCAGCCACAGGGACGTCCTCCACAGTGTCCAACACAGGAAATTATTACCCATTGTCAACCACAGGGACATCCTACCCACTGTCTACCACAGGGAGGTCCTCTCCAATCTCCACCCCAGGTAGGTCCTCTTCACAGTCCACCACAGGGAAGTCATTTCAACTGTCCACCACAGAAATATTCTTTCCACTGTCCACAACAGGGATGGTTTTCCCACTGCCCAACACAGAAAGGTCCTCCCCACTATCCACCACAGGAATGTTCTTCCCACTGTCCACTTAAGTGACGTCATCCCCTCTGTCCACAAGAGGGACATTCTTCCCACAGTTAACCACAAGGAGGTCTTTCCTAATGTCCATAACAGAGTTGTTCTTCCCACAATCCACAATAAATGTCCTTCCAACTGTCCACCACAGGGACCTCATTCCCACTGTCCACCACAAGGAGGTCCTCTCTACTGTAAATCAAAGTGATGTAGTTTCGACTGTTCACCACAGTGACATCCTCCCAACTCTCCACAACAGGGATGTTCTTTACACTGTCCACAACAGGGACATCCTTCCCAGTGTCCACCAAAGGAAAATACTACCCACTGTCCACCACAAGGACGTCCTACCCACTGTGTAACACAGGGAGGTCCTCTCCAATCTCCACCACTGGTAGATCCTCTTTATGTCCACCACTGGGACATCATGTCAACTGTTGACCACAGAAATATTCTCCCCACTGTCCATAATAGGGATGTCCTTCTCACTGTCCACAACAGAAAGGTCCTCCCCAATATCCATCACAGAGATGTCCTTCCCACTGTCCACATAAGTGACATCCTCCCCTCTGTCCACAAGAGTGACTTCCTTCCAATTCTCCACCACAATGAGGTCTTCTCTACTGTCCATCAATGTGATGTCTTTTCCACTGTCCACCACAGAGACATCCTCCTGTCTACAACAGAAATGTCCTCTGGACAGTCCACCACAGGGAGGTCCTCTCAACTGTCCACCTCATGGACGTTCTTTCCACGGTCCATCAAACAGATATGCTTCCCACTGTCCACCACAGGGACATCCTCCTGTGTAGTACAAGGACATCCTTACCACTGTCCACAACATGGTTGTCCTCAACAATATGCACTACAGGGAAGTCCTCACCGCTGTACACCACATGAATATCCTCTGCACTGTAAACCACAGGGACATCCTACCAACTGTCCACCACAGTGTGGTCCTCCTCTCTGTCCACGACAGAAACATCCTTCTGCCTGTCCATCACAGTTATATCCTCCCCACTGTCCTTCAAAGGGATGTCCTTGCCACTGTCGACCACAAGGACATCATTTCAAAGGTCCACCACAGGGAAATACTCTTCACTGTCCACCACAGGGATGTATTTCCCACTGTACACCACAGGGACATCCTCCAGTGCACAACAGGGATGTTCTTACCACTGTCCACCCCAGAGATGTCTTCTGCATTCCCCACAACAAGGACATCTTTCTCGCTGTCCACCAAAGAGACATTCTCTTGTGAACCACAGGAGTGTTGTCTTCACTGTCCACAAGGCCATCATCCACACTGTCCACCAACATGAAATACTCTCAACTCTTCAACACAGGGACATCTTCCCAAGTGTCCAAAACACTGATGTTCTCCCAACTATCAATCACAGTGAAGTCCTTCCCAATGTAAAAAACAGGGACATCCCCCCCACTGTGTACCACAGGGACATCCTCCTGTGCACAACAGGGATGTCCTAACCATTGTGCACCACAAAGATGTCCTCTGCACTCTCCACCATATGGACATCTTTCCAACTATGCACCACAGGGACATTCTCCAGTGCACCACAGTAACATCCTCCCCAATGTCTATCACAGTGAATTCCTCCCCCAATGTCTACCACCGGGATATCCTCCCCACTATCTACAACAATGATGTTCTTCCCACTATTCACACCAGAGAGGTCCTCCCCGCTGTCCAAAAAGAGGACCTCTTTCCCATTGTCTACCTAAGTATACCTCAGATCATAACAGGTATGTTCGTGCCACTGTCCACCACAACTAGGTCCTCTCCACTGTCCACCAGAGGTACACCCTTCCCACAGTCCACCACTAGGAAGTCCTCTCTACTGTCCACCACAGGGATGTCCTTTCAACTGTCCACCACATTGATGTCCTCCACACTGTCCACAACAAACATGTACATCCCAATGTCCACCAAAGAAATGTCCTCTCCACTGTCCACAACAGGGAAGTCCTCCCAACTGTCCACCACAGGGATGTTATTTCCAATGTTAACCAAAGTGATGTCCTTCCCACTGTCCAACACAGGGACATCCTCCTGTGTACCACAAGGACATCCTTACCACTGTCCACAACATGATTGTCCTCACCAATGTCTACTACAGGGATGTACTTGACAACTGTCCACAACATGAATATCTTCCACACTATAAACCACAGGGACATCCTCACATTGTCCACCACAGGGAGGACCGCTGCACTGTCCACAACAGGAGCATCCTTCTTCCTGTCCACCACAGTGATGTCCTCCCCACTGTACACCTCAGGGACATCCTTGTGTGCACAACAGCGATGTTCTTACCACTGTACCCTCCATAGATGTCCTCTGCACTCCCCACTACAAGGACATACTTCTCACTGTCAACCTAAGTGACATTCTCTTGTGCACTACAGGAACAATGTTCTTACTGTCTACAAGGCCGTCATCTGCACTGTCCACCACAGTGAAATCCTCTCAACTCTCCACCACAGTGATATCCTCCCAACGGTCAACAACAGGGATGTCCTCCCAATTATCAAACACAGTGAAGTCCTTCCCACTGTAAACAACAGGGACATCCTCCCCACTGTGCACCACAGAGATGTCCTCCCCACTCTCCACCATATAAACATACTTCCGACTATGCACCACAAGGACATTTTCCAGTGCATCACAGTAACATCCTCCACAATGTCCATCACAGTGAAATCCTTCCCACTGTCCACCACCAGGATGTCCTCCCCACTGTCTACAAAAAAGATATCCTTCCCACAATTCAAAATGGAAAGGTCCTTTCTGCTTCCATCAAGAGGACGTCCTTCCATCTTTCCACCTCAGGGATATCCTCCCCTCAGACAATGACAGGGATGTCCTTCCCACGTTCCACCACAGGGACATCCTCCCCACTGTCCACAAGAGGGTCATCCTTCACACTGTCCACCAAAATATCTTTTGCAATGTCCACAACAGGGATGTCCTTCCCACAGTCCACACCGTATATGTCCTTCCAATGTCCACCACAGGTACCTCCTTCCCACTGTCCACCATAGGGAAATCCTCTCTACTGTCCACCACAAGGATGTCCTTTCCACAGTTCACCACAGAGATGTCCACTGCACTGTCCACAAAAGGCATGTCCTTCCCACTGTCCACCACAGAGGGGTACACCCTGCTGTCCACCACACTAATGTACTTCCTAATGTCCACCTCAATGATGTCCTTTCCTCTGTCCACAACAGGGTCATCCTTCCCACTGTCCACCACATTGTGGTCTTCCCCACTGTCCATCAAATGAACATGCTTGCCACTGTAGAACACAAGGAGGTCCTTCCCAATGTCCAAAAAATATTTGTCATTCCCACAATCCACAACAAAAATGTTCTTCCCACTCTTTACCACAGGATTTTCTTCCCAATGTTCACCACAAAGAGGTCCTATCTACTATCCACCACAGGGATGTCCTTACCACTGTCCACCTTAGTGAAGACCTCCCCTCTCTCTACATGAGGGACATCCTTCCCACTGTCCACCACAGATAATTCCTCTTCAGTGTCCACCAGAGGACATCCTATGCACTGTTCACCACAAGGAGGTTTTTCCCAATGTCTACAACAGAGACGTCCATCCCACAGTCCACAACATATATGTCATTCCAATTTTGACCACTGGGACCTCCTTCTCACTGTCTACAACAGGCAAGTCTTCTCTACTGTCCACCAGAGGTATGTCCGTTCCACTGTCCACCACAGAGATGTCCTCCATGCTGTCCACAATAGTCATGATTTTTCTATGGTCCACCACAGGGACCTCCTTCCCACTGTCCACCACAGAGAAGTCCTCTTACTGTCCACCACCGGAATGTCCTTTCCATTGTCCACTAAAGGGACATCTTCCGCACTGTCTACAACAGTCATTTCCTTCCCACTGTCCACCACAGAAAGGTACACCCTGCTGTCCACAACAGGAACGTACTTCCCAATGTCCACTAAATGATGTCCTCTCCTATGTCCACCACAGAGACGTCCTTCCCATTGTCCACCACATGGTGTTTCTCCCCACTGTCCAAGAGAGGGACATGCTTCAAACTGTCCACCACATGGAGGTCCTTCCCAATGACCACAACATGGATGTCCTTCCCACAATCCACAACATAAATGTCCTCCCCGCTGTCCAACACATGGACCTTCTTCCCACTGTTCACTACAGAAAGGTCCTCTCTACTGTCCACCACAGGGATGTCCTTATCACTGTCAAACCAGTGACATCCTCCACACTGTCCACAAAAGGGATATCCTTTCTCCTGTCCACCACAGAAAGGTCCTCCCCACTGTCCACCACAGAGATGTCCTTCCCACTCTCCACCTAAGTGATGTCATCCCTCTGTCCACAAGAGGGACATTCTTCCAAAGTTGTCTACAAGGAGGTCTTTCCCAATGTCCACAAAAGAGATGTTCTTCCCACAGTCCACAACATAAATGTCCTTCCCACTGTCCACCACAGGGAGGTCCTCTCCACTGTTCATCAAAGTGATGTGCTTTACACTGTCCACCACAGGACGTCCTTTACCACAGTTCACTACAGGGACGTCCTTCCCAATATCCACAACAGGAAGGTCCTCACCAATTTTCACAACAGGGACGTCCTTTCCAGTGTCTACCACAGAAACATCCTCATCACTGTCTATCACAGGGACATCTTTACCACAGTTCACCGGAGTGTGGTCCTCCTCACTGTCCACCACAAGGACATCCTCCTGTGCACAAGAGTGATGTCCTCACCACTGTGAACCACAGGGACATATTTTGCATTGTCCACCACAGGGACGTCATTGCCACTGTCCACCAAAGTGAGGTCCTCCCTGCTTTCCACCACAGGAGCATTCTTACCACTGTCCACCACAGGGTTGTGCTCACCACTGTCCACCACAGAGATGCCATTCCCACTGTTCACCAGAGGGACATCTTCTCCAATGTGTGCAAAAGTGACAATCTTTTACTCTCCACAACAGGGATGTCTTTCCCACTGTCCACCATAAAGAGGTCCTCCCTGCTCTCCACCACAGGGACTTCACACTATCTACCATAGAACGTCCTTTCCACTGTCCACCACATGTACATCCTCTCCACTGTCCACCAGAGGGACGTCCTTCCCATTGTACACCACAGAGAAGTCATTTCTGCTGTCCACCATGGGGACATTCTTCCCACTGTCCACCACAGAGATGTCCTCTCCACTGTCCACCACAGAGACATTCTACACATGTCCACCACAGGGATGTACTCTGCACTGTCCACCATAGGGACATACTCCCCATGTCCACAACATGGACAACCTGCCACTGTCCACAAAAAGGACATTATTTCCACAGTTTACTAAAAGGATGTCCTCTACACGTTCTACTACAGGGATGTTCTACACACTTTTCACCACAGAGAGGTCCACCAAACAGTCCACCAAACTGATTTCCTCCCCACTGTCCATCAGAGAAAGGTCCTCTTCACTGTCCACCACAGGGATGTCCTTCACACTATACACCACAGTGACACCCTCCTGTGCACAGCAGGGATGTCATAACCAATGTCCACCACACTCTCCACCATATGGACATCCTTCCGAATATGCACCACAGGGACATTCTCCAGTGCACCACAGTAACATCCTCCCAACTGTCCATCATAGTGAAATCCTCCCCAATGTCCAACACTGGGATTTCCTCCCCACTGTCTACAACAGGGAGGTCCTTCCCACAATTGAAAACAGAAAGGTCCTCCCTGCTGTCCACCACAGGGAAGTCCTTCCCTCTGTCCACCTAAGTGATATCCTCCCCTCAGACCATGACAGGGATGTCCTTCCCACTGTCCACCACAGTGACGTCCTTCCCACTGTCCTCCCAATGGTCATCCTTCCCACTGTCCAACACAAGAAGGTCTTCTCCAATGTCCAAAACAGGGACGTCATTCCCACAGTCTACACCATATATGTCCTTCCAATATCCAGCCTAGGGACCTCCTTCCCACTCTCCACCACAGGGAAGTCCTCTCTACGTTCCACCACAGGGATGTCATTTCCACTGTCCACCACAGGGAAGTCCTCTCTAATGTTCTCCACAGGTATGTCCTTCCCACTGTCTACCACAGAGATTTCCTTACCACTGTCCAAACCAGTGACATCCCCCCACTATCTGCAACAGGGATGTCCTTCCTACAGTCTACCACAGAAAGGTCCTCCCTGCTGTGCACCACAGGGATATCCTTATCACTGTCTTAAGTGACTTCCTCTTCTCTGTCCACAAGAGGGACATTCTTCCCACAGTTCACCACAAGGAGGTCTTTCCCAATGTCCAAAACAGAGATGTTCTTCCCACTGTACACCACAGGGACCTCCTTCCCAGTGTCCACCACAGGGAGGTCCTCTCTACTGTCCTTCAAAGTGATGTCCTTTCCACTCTCCACCACAGGGACGTCCTTTCCACTGTCCACAACAAGGATGTTCTTTCCACTATCCACCACAGAGACATCCTCCCCAGTGTCCACCACAGAAACGTACTACCCACTGTCGACCAAAGTGACGTCCTACCCACTGTCTACCACAGGGAGGTTCTCACCAATCTCCACCACAGGTAGGTCCTCTCCACTGTCCACCACAGTGATGTCATTTCACCTGTCCACCACAGAAATATTCTCCCCACTGTCCACAACAGGGATGTCCTTCCCTCTGTCCACCACAGAGAGTTTCTACCCACTACCCTCCACAGGGACATCCTATCCACTCTTTAACACTGGGTTATCCTTTCCATTGTCCACCAAAGGTACTGCTTTCAACTGTCCACCACAGAGACATCCTCCCCACTGTCCTCCACAGTGACATCCTTCTCCCTGACTACCACAAGGACGTCCATCATACGAAGTCCTTCATTTTGTCCATGAAAAAGACATCCTTCCCATTGTCCACCACAGGGACATCCACCAAATTGTCAACCACAGTGACATTCTTTTCACTGTTCAACACTGGAATATCCTACCCACTTTGCATGACAGGGACATTTTCCTGTGCACAACAGTGATATCATCACTACAGTGCACTACAGTGACATCATCCTTTGCACACCAGGGATGTAAGCAACACTCTCCACACCAGAGATGTCCTCTGCTCTCTCTTCAACAGGGACAACCTCCCCACTATCCACCAAAGAAATGTCTTTCCCACTATTCACCACAGGGATGTCATCCCAAATGTACAACACAGAAAAATCCTCTCTCTGTCCAGCACAGGGATGTCCTTCCCCATGTCCACCACAGGGATGTCCTCCCCACTTACCACCATAGGGATATCCTTCCCACTGTCCACCACAGAAAGGTCCTCCCCACTGTCCATGACAGGGATGTAATTTCCACTGTCCACCTTAGTGATGTCCTCCCCTCTGTCCACAAGAGGGACATTCTTCCCACAGTTCACCACAAGGAGGTCTTTCCCAATGTCCACAACAGAGATATTCTTCCCACAGTACACAACATAAAAGTCCTTCACACTGTCAACCACAGGGACCTCCTTCCCACTGCCCACCACACGGAGGTCTGCTCTACAGTGCATCTAAGAGATGTCCTTTCCACTGTCCAACACAGGGACATCCTCCCCACTGTCCACAACAGGGATGTTCTTTACACTGTCCACCACAGAGACATCCCCCAGTGTCCACCACAGGAATGTACTACCCACTGTCCACCAGAAGGACGTCCTATCCACTGTCTAAAACACGGAAGTCCTCCACAATCTCCACCACAGGTAGTTCCTCTCCACTGTCAACCACAGGGACGTTATTTCAGGTGTCCCCCACAGAAATACCCTGCCCACTGTCCACAACAGGGATGTCTTTCCCACTGTCCACCACAGAGACTTGCTAATCACTGCCCTCCACAGGGACATCCTTCCCACTGTCTACCACAGGGATGTCCTTCCCGCTGTCCACTAAAGTGACATTCTTCTTAATGTCCATCAAAGGTACATGTTTCAACTGTCCACCACAGAGACATCTTCCCCACTGTCCACCACAGGGACATCCTCCCCACTGACCACCACAAGGACATCCTTCATAGAGCCTACCATAGAGAAGTCCTCCCTGTTGTCCACCAAAGGGACATCCTTCACACTGTCCACCACAGGGACATCCTTTTCACTGTTCACCACTGGGACATACTACCCATTTTGCACAACAGGGACATTTTCCTGTGCACAACAGGGATATCCTCACCACTGTGCACCACAGGGACATCTTCCAGTACACAACAAGGATGTCAGGAACACTCTCCACCCCAGAGATTTCCTCTGCACTCTCCAAAACAGGGACATCCTTCCCATGGTCCACCAAAGGGATGTTTTCCAGTGCACCACAGAAAGGTCCTCATTAATGTTCACCATAGGGATGTCCTCCCCACTGTCCATCACAATGAAATTCTCCCCACTGTCCAACACTGGGATGTCCTCCTCACTGTCTACAACAGGGACGTCCTTTCCACTATTCACACCAGAAAGGTCCTCCCCAATGTCCACCAAGAGGATGTCTTTCCCAATGTCCAGCTCAGTGATATCCACTTCTCAGATCATAAGAGAGATGTCCTCCCCACTGTCCACCATAAGGACATGCTGCCACTGTAGAACACACGGAGGTCCTTCCCAATGTCCACTACATGTACGTCCTTCCCACAATCCACAACATAAATGTCCTTCCCACTCTCCACAACAGGGAACTTATTCACACTGTTCACCACAGAGAGGTCCTTGCTACTATCCACCACAGGGATGTCTTTAACACTGTCCACCTAAGTGACAACCTCCCCTCTCTCCACCATAGGGACATCCTTCTCACTGTCCACCAGAATGAGATTCTCCCCAATGTCCACCAGAGGGACATCCTTCCCACTGTTCACCACAAAGAGGTCTTTCCCAATGTCCACAACAGGGATGTCCTTCCCACAATCCATAACATATATGTCCTTCCAATGTCCACCACAGGGACCTCCTTCTCACTGTCTACCACAGGAAAATACTCTCTACTCTCCACCACAGGCATGTCCTTTCAACTGTCCACCACAGCGATGTTCTGTGCCCTGTCCACAACAGGCATGTTCTTTCCATGGTCCATCACAGGGACCTCCTTCCCATGGTTCACCACAGGGAAGTCCTCTCTACTGTCCACCACAGGGATGTCCTTTCCACTTTCTACCAATAGGACATCCTCCACACTGTCTTCAACGGGCATGTCCTAACCACTGTCCACCACAGAAAGGTACACCCTGCTGTCCACAACAGGAACGTACTTCACAATTTCCACTAAATGATGTCCTCTCCTATGTTCACCACAGAGACGTTCTTTCCACTGTCCACCACATGGTGTTTCTCCCTACTGTTCATGAGAGGGACATGCTTCCCACTGTCCACCACAAGAACATCCTTCACAATGTCCACAACATGGACGTCCTTCCCACAATCCACAACAAAATTATCATCCCCACTGTCCAACACATGGACATTCTTCTCACTGCTCACCACAGAAAGGTCCTCTCTAGTGTCTACCACAGGGATGTCCTTACCACTGTCCAAAGCAGTGACATCCTCCCCACTGTCCACATCACGGACATCTTCCCCACTGCCCACCACATGGACATCCTTCCCACTGTCTATCTATGTGAGGTCTTCCCCTCTGACCACAAGAGTGATATTCTTCCCACAGTTCACCACAAGGAGGTCTTTCACAATGTCCACAGCAGGGATGTTCTTCCCACAGTCCACAACATAAATGTCCTTCCCACTGTCCACCACAGGGACCTTCTTCCCACTGTCCACCACAGAGAGGTCCTCTCTTCTGTCCATCAAAGTGATGTCCTTTCTACTGTCCACCACAGGGACATTCTCTCCACTGTCCACAACAGGGATGTTCCTTCCACTGTCCACTAGAGGGACATCCTCCCCAGTGTCCACCACGAGAACGTACTACCCACTGTCCAACACAGGGACTTCCTTCCCACTGTCTCCAACAGGGAGGTCCTCCCCAATCTCCCCCAAAGTTAGGTCCTCTCCACAGTCTACCACAGGGACGTCATTTCAACTGTCCACCACAGAAATATTCTCCCCACTGTCCACAACAGTGATGTCCTTCCCACTGTCCACCACAGAGATGTTCTACCCACTGCACTCCACAGTGAAATCCTACCCACTGCCTACCACAGGGATGTCCTTCCCACTGACCACCAAAGGGACATTCTTCCCACTGTCCTCCAAAGGTACATCTATCAACTGTCCACCACAGAGACATCCTCCCCAGTGTCCACCACAGGGACATCCTACCCACTGACAACAAAAAGGACGTCCTTCATACAGTCCACCACAGAGAAGTCCTCCCTGTTGTCCACCAAAGGGACGTACTTCCCACTGTTCACCACAGTGATGTCCTCCAAATTGCCCATCACAGTGACATCCTTTTCACTGTTCACCACTGGGATATCCTACCCACTTTACACAACAGGGACATTTTCCTGTACACAATAGGGATATCCTCACCACTGTGCACCACAGGGACATTCTCCTTTGCACACCAGGGTTGTCAGCAACACTCTCCACCCCAGAGATGTACTCTGCAACCCCATGACAAGGACATTCTCCTCACTATCCACCAAAGAAATGTCTTTCCCACTATTCACCACAGGGATGTCATCCCAAATGTCCAACACAGAAAAGTTCTCTTCACAGTCAACCACAGGGATGTCCTTCCCCCTGTCCACTACATGGGTGTCCTAGCCACTGTCCACCAGAGGGATATCCTTTCCACTGTTCACCACAAAGATGTCCTTCCCAATATCAACAACAGTGACTTCCTACCCACTGTCCAAAATATAAATGTTCTTCCCACTGTCCATCACTGTGTGTTTCTCTCTACTGTCCACCACAGAGATGTACATTCCACTGTCCACCAAAGGGACATTTTCCTTTGCACCAAAGAAACTTCCTCACCACTGTCCACCACAGAAATATCCTCACCAATGTCCACCACTGTGACGTCCTTTCCACTTTCCACCATGAGGAGGTAATCTCCACTGTCCAACACAGAAACATTCTTTCCACTGTTCACCACAGGGACGTCCATCCTAATATCTATTAGAGGGATGTCCTTACCACTGTCCACAACAGGGACATCCTTTCCACTGTCCATCACAGAAACATCCTCATCACTGTCTATCACAGGGACATCTTTACCACTGTCCACCACAGACAGGTCCTCCCTGCTGTCCACCACAATGATGTCCTTCACAATGTCCACCACAGTAACATCCTCTCATTTGTCCAAAAGAGAAACATCCTCCCCACTGTCCACCAAAAGGACATCCTATTTACTGTCCACCATACGGAGAACCTCTCAAATGTCCACCCCAAAGAGGTCCTCCCCACAGTCCAACACAGGGACGTCTTTTCCACTGTCCACCAAAGGGACATCCTCTCAAATGTCCACCACAAGGACATTCTCCTGTGCACAACAGGGATGTCCTCAACACTGTTCACCACAGGGACATACTTTGTATTGTCAACCACACGGATGTCCTTCCACTGTCCATCAAAATGAGGTCCTCCCTGCTGTTCACCACAGGGGCATCTTTACCACTGTCCACCACAGGGTCGTCCTCACCACTGTCCACAAAAGGGATGTCCTCCTCACTGTATGAAACAGGGAAGTACTCTAAACTGTATGCCTCAGGAATGTCCCTTTTACTTACCACCACAGAGACTTTCTACCCAGTGTCCACCAGAGGAACATCCTCACCACTGTTCACCAGAGGAATGTCCTCCCCACTCTCAACCACAGAAAAATTTTCCCCACTCTCCACTACAGGGACGTCCTTCCCACTCTCCTCCACAGGTATGTCTACTACAATTTCCACAACAGGAAAGTCCTCTCCACTGTCCACCACAAAAACATCCAATACACTGTCCACCACAGAAAAGTCCTCATCACTGTCCATCACTGGGACATGTTTCCCACTATAAACCACAGGTGGGTCCTCCCTGGTGTCTACCACAGGGACGTCCTTCCCACTGTCCACAACAGTAATGTCCTTCACACAGTCCAAAACAAGGACATTGTCCCCACTATCCAACAAAGAAACATCTTTCCCACTATTATCCACAGGGATTTCATCCCAAATGTCCAACACAGAAGAGTCCTCTTTACTGTCCTCCATACGGATGTCCTTCCCTCTGTCCACCACAGGGATGTCCTCCCAACTGTCCACCAGAGAGATATCCTCAGTGTTCACCACAAGGATGTCCTTCCCAATATCGACAACAGGGACTTCCTTCCCACTGTCCACAACATAAATATTCTTCCCACAGTCCACCATAGTGTGTTTCTCTCTACTGTCCACCACAAAGATGGGCTTTCCACTGTCCAACAAAGGGACATTTTCCTCTGCACCAGAGAAACTGCCTCACCACTGTCCACCACAGAAATGTCCTTACCACTGTCCACCACTGTGACGTCCATTCCACTTTCCACCATGAGGAGGTCCTCTCCACTGTCCACCACAGAAACATCCTTTCTATTGTTCACCACAGGACATGGATGTCCTTCCCACTGTAAACCAAAAAATGTCCTTCCCACAGTCCAACACAGGGACATCCTTTCCACTGTTCACCACAGGCACATCCTTCCCAATATCCTCGACAGAGAGGTCCTCACCACTGTCCACAACAGGGACATCCATTCCACTGTCCACCACAAATATCCTCAACACTTTCTATCACAGGGACATCTTTACCACTGTCGACCACAGAGAGGTCCTCCCTTTGGTCCACCACAGTGACGTCCTTCACACTCTCCACCACAATAACGTCCTCTCAGTTGTCCAAAACCGAAACGTCCTCCACACTGTCCACCACAGACATCCTACTTACTGTCCACCACAGGGAGAACCTCCCCACTGTCTAAAACAGGGACGTACTTCCCATTTTCCACCACATGGACATCCTTTCACTGTCCACAAAAAGGACTTCCTTCCCACTGTTTATCACAGGGACGTCTTCTTAACTGTCCACCACACAAATATGTTCCCAACTGTCCACTACAGAAACATCTATCCCATGGTACACTATAGGTACATACTCCCCACTGACCTCCACAAAAATGTCCATCCAATTGTCCACAACAGAAAGGTCCTACCCACTGTCCACCACAGGGACATCCTCATAACTGTCTACCCCAAAGAGTTCCTCCCCACAGTCCACAACAGGGACGTCCTACCCCACAGTTCACCAGAGTGTGGTCCTCCCCACTGCCCACCACAAGGACATCCTCCTGTGCACAAAAGGAATGTCCTCACCACTGTACACAACAGGGATGACCTACTCGCTGTATAAAACAGGGAACTACTCTCCATTGTAACATCAGGGATATCCTCTTTACTTACTACCACAGAAACTTTTCCCCAGTGTTTACAAGAGGAACATCCTCACCACTCTCCACCAGAGGAATGTCCTCCCATCTATCCACCACAGAAACATCTTCCCCTCTGTCCAATACAGGGACGTCCTTCCCACTGTCCACCACAGGGAAGTCCTCACCACTGTCCACCACAGGCATGTCCACCACATTGTCCACACCAGGAAGGTCCTCTCCACTGTCCACCACAAAAACATCCAATCCACTGTACACAACAAAAACGTCCTCATCACAGTCCATCACTGGGACACCTTTCTTTCCCACTGACAGCCACAAAGAGGTCCTTCCTGCTGTCTACCACTGGGAAGTCCTTCCCACTGTCCACAAGAGTAACATCCTCAACACTGTCCAAAACAGGGATGTCCTCCCTACTGTCCACGACATGGACGTCCTACCCAATGTCCACCACAGGGAGGTCCTTCCTACTGTCAACAACTGAGAAGTCCTCCAAGCTCTCCACCACAGGGACATCCATCTCACTGTTCACCACAAGGGCATAGTCCTCACTGTGCACCACAGGGACATCCTCCTGTGCACAACAGGGATGTCCTCACCCTTGTGCACCACAGGACCATCTTCCTGTGCACACCAGGGATGTCCTCACCACTGTCTACCCCAGAGATATCCTCTGCACACTCCACTGCAGGGACATCATTCCCAATGTCCACCAAAAGACGTTCTTTTTTGCACCAGAGAAACGTCTTCACCACTGTCCACCACAGGACGTCCTCCCCACTGTCCACCAAAGAAACATATTCCCCACTGTCCACCAAAGAGAAGTCCTATCCACTGTCCACAACTGGGACATCCTTGCCACTGTCCACCACAGGGAGGTCCTTCACATTGTCCACCACAGAGAGTTCCTCTCAGCTGTCCATCACAGTAATGTCCTTCTCACTGTTCACCACAAGGACAGCCTCCCCAATGTGCACCACAAGGACATCCTCCTGTGCACACCAGAGATGTCCTCACCCTTGTGCACCACAGAAACATCCTCCTGTGCACACCATGGATGTCCTCACCACTGTCTACCACAGAGATATTCTCTGCACTCTCCAAGAGAGGGACATCATTCCCAATGTCCACCAAAGGGACGTTCTCCTTTGCACCAGAGAAACGTCCTGACTACTGTCCACCACAAGATGTCCTCTACATTGTCCACCACAGGGACTTACTTCCCACTGTCCTCCAAAGGTAAGTCCTTTCCACTGTCCACAACAGGGACATTGTTCCCACTGTCCACCAGAAAGATGTCCTTCCAACAGTCTACCACAGGGACATCTTCCCCAGTGTCAACCAAAGGGACGTCCACCCCACTGGCCACCACAGGGATGTTTCCACACAGTCCAACACAGGGGTGTCCTCACCAATGTCCACTATAAAGACATCATTCCTACTGTCCACCACAGGGAGGTCCTCCACAATGTCCACAACATGGATGTCCTTCCCACTGTAAACCAACGTAATGTCCTTCCCACAGTCCACAACAGGGACATCCTTCCATCTGTTGACTACTACATGGACATCCACCCCATTTTCCATCACAGGGAAGTCCTCCTCACCATCCGCCACAGGGAAGTCCTCCCCATAGTCCACCACACGGATGTCCTCCACAGTTTAATCAACAGGGATGTCCTCCTCAGTGAGCACTACAGTGAAGTACTCACCACTCTATACCACAGGGATGTCCTTCCCACTGACGACCTCAGTGACTACCTCCCCTCTTTCCACTACAGGGACACCCTACCCACTCTCCACCACAGAAAAGTTCTCCCTGCTATCCGCCACAGGGACATCCTTACCATTATTTACCACAGGGTCGTCCTCACCAATGTCCAACACAGGGAAATCCTTCCCACATTTCACCATTGGAACATTTTCCACCATGCACCACAAGGACATTCTTCTGTGCATAACAGAAATTTTCTTACCACTGTCCATTACAGAGATGTCCTCTGCACTCTCCACTCCAGGGAAATCCTTTCCACTGTCCATTAAAGAGATTTTTTCTTGTGAACCACAGGAACATCCTCCCCACTGTCCACAAGTTCATCATCCCCATTGTCCACGATAGTGAAATTCTTTCACCAATGTCCACTGAAGAGACGTCCTTCCCACAGTCCACCACAGGGATTTCCTCCCAACTGTCAAACACAGGGATGTCCTTCCAACTGTAAACCACAGGGACAGCCTCCCCACTATGCATCACAGGGATGTCCTCCTGTGCACAACAGGAATGTCCTCACGGTTGTGCACCACAGGGAAATCTTCCGGTGCACACCATAGACATCCTCACCACTGTCCACCAAAGAGATGTCCTCTGCACTCTCCAAAACTGGGACATCCTTCCCAAGGTCCACCAAAATAACATTTTCCTGTGCACCACAGAAACTTCCTCACCATTGTCCACCACAGGGATGTCCACATCACTGTCCAGCACAGGGATGTCCTTACCACTGTCCACCACAGGGACATCCTACACATTGTTCACCACAGGGATGTCCTTCTGCCTGTCCACCACAGAGATGTCCTGCACACTCTCCACAAAAAGACATCCTTCCCAATGTCCACCACAGGGATGTCATCCCAACTGTCCAACACAGAGAATTTCTCTTCACTGTCCACCACAGAGATGTCCTTCCCACTGTCCACCACAGGGATGTCCTCAAAACTGTCCACCAGAGGGATATCCTTCCCACTGTTCACCAAAATAGGTCCTTCCCAATGTCCACAAATGGGACGTTCTTATTACTGTCCACAAGATAAATGTCATCCTCACTGTCAACAACAGGGACATCCTTCCCACTGTCTACCACAGGGAGATCCTTTCTACTGTCCACCACAGTGATGTCCTTTCAATTGTCCACCACAGGGATGTCCTTCTCACTGTCCACCACAGAAACCACCTCCCCACTGTCCACCACGGGAACATCCTACAATCTATCAGCTACAGGGACATCCTGCCCAATGTCCACCACAGGGATGTTCTCACCAATGTCCAGCAAAGAGTTGATCTCTGCACCCTTCACCACAGGGACATCTTTCCTCCATCAACCACAAAGACGTCCACCCCACTGTCCACCACAAAGATGTTTCCCACTGTCCACATCATGGGCGTCCTCACCAATGTCCACCACAGGTGTGTTCTTTCCCATTGTTCAAAACAGGAACATCCTCCACACTGTGCACCACAAGGACAGCCTCCTGTGCACAACAGAGTCATCCTCATGACTGTGCACCACAGGGACTTTTTCCACAGCACAACAGGGATGTCTTCACCACTATCCACCCCAGTGATGTCCTCTGCACTCTACAAAACAGGGATATTCTTCCCACGGTCCACCAAAATTATGTTCTCCAGTGCACCACAGATATGTCCTCACTACTGTTTACTACAAAGATGACCTCCCCACTGTCCAGCACAGGGACATCCTCCCCACTGTCCACATCAGGGATGTCCTTACCACTGTCCTCCACAGGGACATCCTTTCCACTGTTCACCAAAGGGATGTTCTTCCCAAAGTCCACCCCAGGGACATTCTTCCAACTCTCCACCACCTGGACATCCTCTTCACTGTCCATCACATGGACGTCCTCACCAGTGTCTACCACAGGGACATCCTTCCCACTGTCCATTAAAGGGACATCCATTTAATTGTTCACCATAGGGACATACTCCAAATTGTCCACCACAGTGACATCCTTCCCCCATCTACCACAGAGACGTAAACTCCACTGTCCAACACAGGGATGTTTCCCCACTGTCCACCACAGGATTCTCTTCACCAATGTCCACAACAGGGGTATTCTTTCCCACTGTTCAAAACATGGACATCCTCTCTACTTTGTACCACAGTAACATCCTCCTTTTCACAACAGGGTCATCCTCATGACTGTGCACCACAGGGACATCTTCCAGTGCACACCAGAGACATCTTCACCACTGTCCACCCCAGAGATGTCCTCTGCACTCTCCAAAACAGGGACATCCTTCCCACTGTCCAACAAAAAGATGTTCTTCAGTGCACCACAAAAGGTCCTCACCACTGTTCATCACAGGGCTGTCCTCCCCACTGTCCATCACAGGGAAATCCTTACCACTTTCCACAACAGGGTCATCCTTCCCATTGTCCACTACAGGGTTATCCTTCACACTGTCCACCATAGAGAGTTCCAACCCACTGTCCACCACAGGGATATCATACCCACTGTCCACCAAAGGGATGTCCTTCCCATATTTCACCAAAGGGACATTCTTCCAACTGTCCATCACAGGGATGTCCTTTCCACAGTCCACAACATATATGTCTTCCCATTGTCCACCACAAAACTGTGCTCTTTACTGTCCACCACAGGGATGTCCTTTCATATGTCCACCACACTGACGTTCTCCGCACTGTCCACAGAAAATATTTACATCCCAGTGTCCACCACGGAAACGTCCTCTCCACTGTTTACCACTGGGAGGTCCTCCCAACTGTCCACCACAGGGACGTCCTTTCCATTGTTCACCAAAGAGATGTCCTTCCCACTGTTCACCACAGGGACATCCTCCTGTGTACCACAAGGACATCCTTACCACTGCCCACAACATGAATATCCTCCACACTGTAAACCACAGGGACATCCTACACATTCTTCACAACAGGGAGGTCCTGCCCACTGTCCACAACAGGAAAATCCTTCTGCCTGTCCACCAGAGTGATGTCCTCCCCACTGTACATCTCAGGGATATTCTCCTGTGCACAACAGGGATGTTCTTACCACTGTACAACCCAGAGATATCCTCTGCACTCCCCACTACAAGGACATCCTTCTCACTGTCCAACAAAGAGACATTCTCTTGTGTAACACAGGAACGTTGTTCTTACTGTCAACAAGGCCATCATCTGCACTGTCCACCACAGTGAAATCCTCTCAACTATCCACAACTGTGACATCCTCACAACTGTCCACAACAGGGATGTCCTCCCAACTATCAAACACAGTGAAGTCCTTCCCACTGTAAACAACAGGGACATCCTCCCCACTGGGCACAATAGGGATCTACTAACCACTGTCCACCACAGAGATGTCTTCTGCACTCTACACCATTTGGAAATCCTTCTGACTATGCACCACAAGGATGTTCTCCAGTGCACCACAGTAACATCCTCCCCACTATCCACCACCTTGAAATCCTCCCCACTGTCCACCACTGGGATGTCCTCCCTACTGTCTACAACAGGGATGTCCTTCCCAAAATTCAAAACAGAAAGGTCCTTCCTGCTGTCCATTACAGGGACGTCCTTTCCTCAGTCAACCTCAGTGATATTCTTCCCTCATACCATAACAGGGAAGTCCTTCCCACTTTCCAGAAAAGGGACGTCCTCCCCACTATCCACAAGAGGGTAATTTTTCTTTCACTGCCCACAAAAAGGAATTCATTCCCACTGTTTACTACAGGGCCGTCTTCCTAACTGTCCACCACACAAATATGTACCCTATTGTCCACTACAGAAATATCCATCCCACTGTACACAACAGGGACGTACTCTCCACTGTCCTTCACAAAACGTCAATTCCACTGTCCACAACAGGAAGGTTCTACCCACTGTTCACCACAGGGACATCCTCCCAACTGTCCACCCCAAGGAGTTCCTCCCCCACAGTCCACCACAGGGACGTCCTATTCCACATTCCACCACAATGTGGTCTTCCCCACTGTCCACCACAAGGACATCCTCCTGTGCAAAAGAGGGACGTCCTCACCACTGTGCACCACAAGGTCATACTTTGCATTGTCCACCACAGGGACATCATTCCCACTGTCTACCAAAGTGAGGTCCTTCCTGATGTCTACCACAGGGGCATCCTTACCTCTGTCCACCACAGTGTCGTCCTCACCCCTGTCCACAACAGGGAAGTCCTTCCCACTGTTCACCAGAGAGACATCTTCCACAGTGTGCACAAAGGGACATCCTTTTACTGTCCATGACAGGGATGTCCTTCCCAATGTCCACCACAGAGTTGTCTTCCTTGCTCTCCACCACAGGGACAATTTTCCCATTCTCCACTACAGAACATCCTTTCCACTGTCCTCCACAGGTACATCCTCTCCACTGTCCACCAGAGGGACGTCCTTCCCATTGTACACCACAGAGAGGTCCTTTATGCTGTCCACCACAGTGACATTCTTCAGACTCTCCACCACCGAGATGTACTCCCATTGTCCTCCACAAGGATGTCTTCCCCACTTTAAACAGGGATATTCTCTCCACTGTCCACCACAGAGACATCCTATTCACGTCCACCACAGGGAGGTTCTCTACACTGTCAATGATAGAGAGGTACAAACAACTGTCCACCACAGTGATTTCCTCCACACTGTTCATCAGAGGGAAGTCATCCCCACTGTCCACCACAGAGATGTCCTCCTGTGTACCACAAGGACATCCATAAAACTGTCCACCACAGGTCATCTTATAAAATGTCCAGCACAGGGACGTCCTTCGCATTTTTCACCACAGGGACATCCTCCTGTGCACAACAGGGACATCCTGTTCAATGTGCACCACAGGGAAATCTTTTCCACTGTCCACCACGGGGACATACTTTCCAATGTTCACTACAGAGTGGACCTCCCCACAATCCACCATATGGATGTCTTTCCCACTGTCCACCAAAGAAACATCCTCCTCACTTTGCACCACTGGGACATCCTCCTGTGCACAAAAGGGACATCCTCAAAACTGGGCACTAGAGGAATATTCTTTCCACTTTCCACAACAGAGAGGTCCTTCCCACTGTAGACCACAGAAATGTCCTCCCTGCTGTCCACCACAGGGACATTCTTCCCACTTTCCACCACAGAAACATCCTCCCCACTGTGCACCAAAAAGATGTCCTCCCCACATTCCACCACAGAGACGTCCATTTCACTGTTCACAACAGAAATTTCCTCCCCAATGTCCACCACAGGTAGGTCCTCCCAACTGTCCACCACAGGGACGTCCTTTCCACAGTCCACCAAACAGATGTCCTTCCCACTGTCCACCAGAGAGATATCCTCCGGTGTATTAAGAGGACATCCTTACCACTGTCCACAACATGGTTGTCCTCAACAATATGCACTACAGGGAAGTTCTCAGCACTGTTCACCACATGAATATCCTCTGCAATGTAAACCACAGGGTCATCCTTCCCACTGTACACCACAGGGAGGTACTCTCCTCTGTCTACCACAGGGACATCCTTCTGCCTGTCCACCACAGTGATGTCCTCCCCACTGTCCTCCAAAGGGACGTCCTTCACACTATCAACCACAAGGATGTCAATTCAAAGGTCCACCACAGGGAATTCCTCTTCACTTTCCACCACAGGGATATCCTTCCCACTGTACACCACAGGGACATCCTCTTGTGCACAACAGAAGCTGTTCATACCACTGTCCACCCCTAAGAAGTCTTCTGCACTCCCCACTACAAGGACATCCTTCTCACTGTCCAACAAAGAGACACTCTCTTGTGCACCACAGGAGCATTGTCCTTAATGTCCACAAGGCCATCATCTACACTGTCCACCACAGTGAAATCCTCTCAACTCTCCAACACAGGGAAATCCTCCCAACTGTCCACAACACGGATGTCCTCTCAACTATCAAACACAGTGAAGTCCTTCCCACTGTAAACAACAGGGACATCCTCCCAACTGTGCTCCACAGGGAAATCCTTCTGTCCACAACAGGGATGTACTAACAACTGTCCACCACAGAGATGTCCTCTGCACACTCCACCATGTGGACATGCTTCCAACAATGCACCATAGGGATATTCTCCAGTGCATCACCGTAACATCCTCCCCACTGTCCATCACAGTGAAATCCTCCCCTCTGTCCACCACCGGGATGTACTCCCCACTGTCTACAACAGGGATGTGCTTCCCACTATTAACACCAGAAAGGTACTCCACGCTGTCCACCAAGAAGAGGTCATTAACACTGTCCACCTCAGTGATATCCTCTCCTCAGGCCATAACAAGGATGTCCTTCACACTGTCCACCACAAGGAGGTCCTCCCAAATGTCCACCAGAGGCACACCCTTCCCACTTTCCACCACAAAGATGTCTTTCCTAATGTCCACAACAGTGACATCCTTCCCACTTTCCACAACATATATGTCCTTCCCACTGTCCACCACAGGGACCTCCTTCCCACAGTCCACCACAAGGATGTCCTCTCTACCGTCCACAACTGGGATGTCATTTCCACTGTCCACCACATTGATGTCCTCTGTACTGTCCACAACAAACATGTACATCCCACTGTCTACCACAGAAACGTCCTCTCCACTGTCCCCCACAGGGAGGTGTTGGGCCTAACACTAGGTCTAATCTCCATTCCACCTCCATCCTTCAGTCATGTACACAGGTGGAGGGCGCTAACAGGCCCTAGAGAGATTTACATACTAATGAGGTTCCTGAAGGCCAGAGGTGGAGCCGATTAAACATTCCTCTCCAACCCCTCCCCCTTCTCCCCTCCCCTTTTAACTCAGGTCGATCCTGGGTTTGGGGGGGTATGCATCCAGATCCATCCACATTCCGCCATGTGAATAAACCAGTTTTGGAAACCCAAGGGCTTCCTCGTGTGTTGGGGCTGCGCCGCTATGAGGAACCGTGAGGAGCCAGGGAGAGGCTTTTAGTTAATGAACAGCCAGGCCCAACTTCCAGCTGGAGGAACCCAGAGCGTTCCCAGCCGACTACCCACAGCATGGCAGGAGGAACCCTGGGATCCCCAAGCCTTTTTTTTCCCCACATCTGGCACCTCAAACGTGGGGCCTTGGAAGCCACACAACCACGAAGCTACTGATACCACGGGAAGGGTAAGCCCCGAACTCTTGAAACAAGCAATCTGTTTTTTCCTCCTGTGTTTCAGTCGGAAGCCATCGCGCGGATTTAAGTAAGCCAAGGGAGCTTTTGCTACCTCCTGGCCAGGGCCACTCTCTGGTGCTGGTTCAAAGCTTCCCTGGCCTCTGCTTAAATCCCGAAAGCCCACAACGGGCGTTGGCAAAGACTCTATCTAGACTCTCTCTAAAACAAAAAGAAAACCGGTAACGCAGCAGCCATTTAAAAGCCATAAGGGCTCTTGCCAGCTCTTAAATCTGCAGGAAGGCTTGGCGCTCTTGGACCATTGTGGAATCCCCCAAAGCCAATAGGCCAAGGGAACATTCCCATTGGACAAGGCGTTTCTCCTCTTTTTCTATCATGAGAAACTCCACCTCACGTAAATGTTCACTCCAGGCCAGGCAAATATACTCCCTGCTAAAGACCCATGGGATAAGAATAGGCAAAAAGCAAGCCTCCTTGTTTTGGGAGGAAGTTCTTCAGATAGCACCATGCATGGCAGAGGATAATATTTACAGTCCAGACTCATGGAGCAAAGTAGCTTCCCTTATCAAAAAGAGAGATAAAAAAACCCCTCGTGAGTTTTTGCCAATCTTAGCTGCAATTCGGCAATGTATAGGACCAACTAAAATTGGACAGACTGAGAACAACAACACAGCTCCTGGGGTCCCTCAGTCAAATGAACCCAAAAATCAAGGCCCCCAAAATCACACCTTTTCAAACCTCACAGCCCTTACCCAATTAATAAGAGAAATAAAATCAATCTACCCACCCCTTCTCCCTTATGCCTTGGAGGAAATACCAAAAAATCCATCTGCTCCTTCTGCTCCTACCTCCCCCATCCAAAGGCAAGGCTCCATTAAAATACCAAAGGAGCTTTCCCCTGCCTCCCCACTTACTTCCCAACCAAAGAGAGATAAATCCCATCCACCTTCTCCTAGCCACGAAAGTGAGAGACGTCCAGAATCTGCAGATAAAGCCCTGACAAATTCCGTAGTCTCTTGCAAACCACCATCAACTACTCAACAACTCTGCAATCTCAGGGACTCTCACATAAAAACTAACCCCGCCTCCCATGCTACTCAGGAATCTGATGCAGAACTCAAAACTCAAACTACCCGAGCATTTCCAGTTAATATCAACCCCACCCGAGTTAAGCCACTTAACTGGTATCCACTCGAGGCCTCAGACCTAAAAGAACTCAGGCAAGCAGTGAAGGAAGATGGCATTCATGCACCGTGGACAAAATCCCTCCTGCAGAGCCATATTGCCAACTTAAACACCCCCCAAGACTGGAGAGATATTTGCCGTTCTGCTTTTCCTGGTCCAATGTTTCTAGAATGGGAGGCCTACTATCGTGATGAGTGTCTTCAGCAAGTCAGGCAAAACCAGGGAAGGGAAGATGGCACTCCATGGGGTTTTAAAGAACTTTTTGGCCAGGAAGATTTCTCTACTGGGGCACAACAGGCAAGTCAGCCAACAGGCTACTAAGACCAGGTCCGCCTCTATGCCATTCAAGCCTGGAATAGGCTTACTCCACCTTCAGGGTCACAAGACCCTGCCCACTCCCTGCACTCCCTTCATCAGAAGCCTGGAGAACCCCTATCTGATTTTATCCTCAGAACTAAAATGAGCTTAGAAAGAAAAATCTCCAACACCACAGCTAGGGACCTTCTTCTTAAAACCATTGTTTGGGAAGGCATGACTTCTGAGTCTAGGCTAGCTTGCCAGGGTCTCCTGGAGGAGCATCACGATAGGTGGATTGTAGCAACCAGAGAAATAGAAACCCCATCAAATCAGGTCGCATCCATAGCTCAGGCATTTGTGGCAGCAATAAAAACAGAAAAAAATCTGCCTCAAATGTGGGGAGACAAAACATTGGAAGGATGAATGCCCTACAACCTGCCATCTTCAGGGCCAGGAGACCCAGCGAGACCTCAAACTCGCACATCCCCCACCCCCGAGCTGCCGCCCACACTGGCCTCCTCGAGAGCAAGCTGGCCCCGCCGAAACCGCCACCAGGCTAACTGCTGCCAACCACCACCGAGGTGCCTGGAGAGAGCTGAGAGGCGGCATGAGCGAGGCGGGCGAGGCCACCACCTGAGGCACCATGCTCCCGCAGGCTGTGGACCCCGCGCCTAAGAGCCCGGTGGCCAGCGGCACGCCCCAAGCCCCGGCGCCCGCCGCACCTCTCGCGGGGATCGGAGAAGAAAGTTCTCGCCACCAAAGTCCTTGGCACTGTCAAATGGTTCAAAGTCAGAAATGGATATGGATTTATAAACTGAAATGACACCAAAGAAGATGTGTTTGTACACCAGACTGCCATCAAGAAGAATAATCCACGGAAGTTTCTGCACAGTGTGGGGGAGGAAGAAATTGTAGAGTTTGATGTGGTTGCAGGAAAAGGGGGTCCTAAAGCAACAAATGTGACTGGCCCAGATGGAGTTCCAGTAGAAGGGAGCCACAATGCTGCTGATCGTCACCGATATGGCAGGTGCCGTGGACCTCCCCATAATGCTGGTGAGATTAGACAGATGAAAGATGGAGTCCCCGAGGGAACACAACTCCTGGTTCATCAGAATCCAACCTACCGCCCGAGGTTCTGCAGGGGACCCGCTCACCCACGCACGAGCCCATATCGTTCCCTACAGGTGGTACAGCCAGCTACAGGTGGTAGAGCCAGCTCCAAGAGTGTTCCCCCCAGTTATTGCCCAGAGAAAACCTCTCCATAAAACTCCAGGACAGTGAGTAATCCCCAGCCTAGTTCACAAAACTAGGCAGGCTTCTTTCTGTCTCCTCCCTCTTTCTCCACGTGTTTCTTGTTAGCTTCTTCTAATTTTTAGCTACCACTAGCTCCTGTCTAGTTCAAAAGACTAGGCCCCACTCTTTCTCCATGTGTTCCTGGTCAACTTCTCTACTTTAACTCCTCCTCTTTCTCTCTGTCTGTCTCTCCCTCTCCATGTGCTTTCCAGCTCAAGGGCAAGATAGCGGTGACCCCCTAGCCTCCACTTTGCCCATCCCCCAGCTCCACAGAGAGGGCTCCTTCACAGAGAACAGCTGTCTTTCAAGCACAGTGCCTGCTGTGACCCTCCTAAGACTCCTTCCTTAGGTGAGAGATTTGTATAGCCTTTCACTCTCTGACTCTTAGCTCTCCTATCAAGCCTATGTGTCTCTTCCTATAAACTTTCTTCAGGTTAGCTTTTTAATCCTTCTCTACAATTAAAATTTCTAAGAAAAAGAAAGCTGGAATACAGGTCCTCTCTGCCACCCAGATGCCACATCGCAGAGCAAGGCCCCTCCCCACTGCTTCTAAACCCGCCATTACTGCTTCTCCCCAACAGGAGGACCTGCAACAAACGTTCCTAATTTTCAACCAGAAATTTTAAACGTTTCCTTTTCTTCCTAACAGGAACACCTAGAACAACAATGCTTGTGTTTTTTCAACCAAAATTTTGTTATTTTTTCTATTTTAATGCTGCCTTTTCTCTCTAATACTCGTGATAGTTGTCCAACATTATTTTTCAACCTTTATAATTTCTTCAAGGTTTAAAAGCCATCTAATTTCCTTCCACAGTTAAGTCAACATGCTGATCACCATTTCTTGAGTCTTAATTAACCACTAATTTCTTTCACAGGCAAACTGTTGCTGCCAATCCCAGATACAAAATTAACATTCTTTTTCTCCCTCAGCTATCCAAGATACCTTCTAAGACTAAATTTCCTCAAACACCTTTGCTTTTCCAGGATCTTAATGACAGGCCATAAGTTGCTTGTTCCCAAGCAATTTAATGCTCCATATCCAGCCTACAGACATCTCCCTGTCAGAGATGCTGCTTCCCTGCTGTGATTATCCTACAGGTATACCCACAGATCCAACAATGTCTACGCCATCTTCTGGAACCTGCCTGAGATGCCAAGCTGCTTTCTCCCAGCCACCTCATCTGACTGCAGACTCCAGAGACACGCTGAGATCCAGAGATGGCACCACCTCCTGGAACCTGCCAAGCTGCCTTCTTCCAGCCATCTCATCTGACTGAAGACCCCAGAACATGCTGAGATCCAGAGACCCACACCAGGCTCCAGAGTTACACGCCAGAACCCAGAGATGCTCACTACAGAAGACAGATCCAGACATTCCAGCTACAAATGAGCTCTTTTGCCAAAGTCACATAGCTAAAGTTACATGTTAGTGAGGAAAACATAATGTCTATTTAGATTAATCAGATGTCATTACCCTCAAGCTGTACAGCATATATTTAATTGTTTCAATGATTCCCTGCCTTCCAAACACTACCCCCAATTCCCATTACCCTTGACTTAGTTATGCTACACCCTCTGGCCTACATAGTGTTTTCTTTTGACCACCTCATCCAAAATTTTCACTAAGAAGGACTGAGATGTTGGGCCATGAAGAGATGGTTTGGACATAGCCTGGTTGAACGAGCTTTGAACCCCAGAGACCCTTTAAGGGACAGTAGGATGTTCAGCTCTGTTCCTAGGCCCCCTTGATACAGCACTGGGTTTGATCTCCCCATACTCCCAGATTCCAGACTACTCCACAGGGTCCACATCTCTCATTAAACTGTACCTTGCAGACTACAGATGATTCAGAGCCACCCCTCTTTTTATGAAAGAAAAGAAGGTGGGATGTTGGGCCTTGGACGAGGTAACTCCATTTAACCTGTTACCTTCAGTCACGTAGGGCACAGGTAGAGGGTGTGATTAACAAGTCTCTACCTCCAGAGATTTAAATATTAATGAATTATCAAAAGGCCAGGGGCGTAGCTAATTAAGTTATTCCCTCCCCTTTTTCCTTCCCTATAAAATGAGAGTCCCCTGGCCTTTGGCGGGGGAAGCGCGTACCACCTGCATCCATTTACCATGTCATGAACAATAAAGCTTTGGAAAACCGGACCCCACCTGTCCATGGTCTCTCCGCTTGATTCCCAGCTTTTGGAACCCTGGAACCTTGCTGATGCAGCTCCTGGCCCGCCCACCGACAGTTGCGTGAATGTGGGATCCTCTGCTGGCGGCATGGGAAGCCTGCCCGGGACCCTGATGCCGGACCACCCTGGGATTCTGCCGCCGGACTTTCTCCCCCCACCCGTGAGATTTCTTCCCCACAGCTGAACGTCCTTTTCACTGTTCACCAAAGATATGTCCTTTCCACTGTCCACCACAGGGATATCCTCCTGTGTACCACAAGGACCTACTTACTACTGTCCATAACATGGTAGTTCTCACCATCCTTTCCACTCTGCAGCACAGGCACATTCTTCTGTGCATAACAGAAATGTTCTTACCACTGCCCATCACAGAGATGTCCTCTGCACTCTCCAATCCAAGGAAATCTTTCCCTCTGTCCACCAAAGAGACATTTTCTTGTGCACCACAGGAAGCTACTCCCCACTGTCCACAAGGCCATCATCACCACTGTACACCATAGTGAAATTCTCTCATCAATGTCCACCACAGAGATGTCCTTCCCACAGTCCACCACAGGAATTTCCTCCCACCTGTGAAACAAAGGGATGTCCTTTCTACTGTAAATCACAGGGACATCCTCCCCACTGAGCTCCACAGGGACATTCTCCTCTGCACAAAAGAAACATCCTCACAAAAAAATCTCCACAAAAAGACATCCTTCCCACTGTCCACCACAGTTATGTCATCCCAACTGTCCAACAGAGAGAGTTCCTCTTCACTGTCCACCACAGGGATGTCCTCCCAACTTTCCACCATAGGGATATCCTTTCCACTGTTAATCACAAGGAAGTCCTTCCCAATGTCGACAACAGGGAGATATTTCTTACTCTCTACCACAGGGAGGTCCTAGCTACTGTCCACCATAGTGAAGTCCTTTCCTCTGTCCACCATAGTGATGTCCTCCTCACTGTCCACCACAAGGACATACTTCCCACTGTCCACCACAGAAAACACCTCCCCATTAACCAACACGTGAACGTCCTACACTCTGTCAGCCTCAGGAACATGCTGTCCACTGTCCACCACAGAGATGTTTCCCCACTGTCCACAACAGGGGCATCCTCACCAATGTCTACCACAATGGTGTTCTTTCCCATTGTTCAAAACAGGAACATCCTCCCCACTATGTACCAAAGGGACATCCTCCTGTGCACAACAGTTCATCCTCATGACTGTTCACCACAGGGACATCATCCAGTGCACAACAGGGATGTCTTCACCACTAACCACCCCAGAGATGTTCTCTGCACTCTCCAAAACAGGGACATTTTTCCCACGGTCCACCAAAATGACGTTCTCCAGTGCAGCACAGAAACGTCCTCACCACTGTTTACTACAGGGATGACCTCCCCACTGTCCAGCACAGGGACATCCTCACCACTGTAAACAACAGGGATGTCCTTCCCACTGTCCACCACAGGGACATCCTTTCCACTGTTCACAAAAGGGACTTCCTTTCCACTGTCCACCACAGTGATGTCCTTCCCACAGTCCACCAAAGTGGTGTCCTTCACAAAGTCCACCACAGGGATGTTCTTCTAACTGTCCACCACATGGGCATCCTCCCCACTGTCCACCACATGGATATCCTTCTCATAGTCCACCACAGTGATGTCTTACCCCACAGTTCACCGGAGTGTTGTCCTCCCCACTGTCCACCACAAGGATATCCTCCTGTGCCCAACAGGGATGTCCTCACCACTGTGAGCCTCAGGGACATACTTTGCATTGTCCTCCACAGGGACCTCCCTCCCACTGTCCACCAAAGGGACATCCTTCCGACTGTCCACCAAAGTGAGGTCCTCCCTGCTGTCCACCTTACCACTGTTTACCACAGGGTCATCCTCACGACTTTCCACTACAGTGATGTCCTCCTCACTGTATAAAACGGGGAATTACTCTCCAGTGTACACCTCAGGGATGTCCTCTTTATTTACAACCCCAGAAAATTTCTCCCCAGTTCCACCAGAGGAATATCCTAACCACTGTCCACCAGAGGGACATCCTCGCCACTCTCCAACACAGAAACATCTTCCCCACTGTCCACTACAGGGACGTCCTTCCCACTGTCCACCAAAGGGAGGTCCTCTCCCCTGTCCACCACAGGCAAGTCCACCACACTGTCCACCACAGGGTGGTCCTCTCCACTGTCCACCACAAATACATCCAATCCACTGTCCACCACAGAAACTTCCTCATCACTGTCCATCACTGGAATATCTATCCCACTGTCAACCACAGAGAGCTCCTCTCTGCTGTCCACCACAGGGACGTCTAAAACAGTAACGTCCTCCCCACAGTCCAAAACAGGGATGTCCTCCCCACAGTCCACCCCATGTACGTCCTACACACTGTCCACCACAGGGAGGTCCTTCTTACTGTCAACCACAGAGAGGTCCTCACAGCTGTCCACCACAGGGACATCCTTCTCATTGTTCACCATAAGGACATTCTCCCCACTGTGTAGCACAGGAACATCCTCCCTTGCACAACCGTAATGTCCTCATCCTTGTGCACCACAGGAACATCTTCCTGTGCATACCAGGGATGTACTCACCACTGTCTACCCCGGAGAGTTCCTCCCAGCTGTCCATCACAGGGACGTCCTTCTCACTGTTCACCACAATGATATCCTCCCCACTGTGCACCACAAGGACATCCTCCTGTGCACAACAGGGATGTCCTTAACCGAGTTCACCATGGGAACATCCTCCTGTGCACACTAAGGATGTCCTCACCACTGTCTACCACAGAGATATTCTCCGCACTCTCCACAATGGGGATATCATTCCCAATGTCCACCAAAGGGACATTCTCCTTGTACCAGAGAACCGTCCTCAACACTGTCCACCACAAGATGTCCTCCCCACTGTCCACCACAGGGACGTACTCCCCACTGTCCACCAAAGGAAAGTCCACTCCACTGTCCAAAACAGGGACATACTTCCAACTATCCACCACAGGGATGTCCTTCCCACTGTCCACCAGAATGAAGTCCTTCCAACTGTCTGCCACAGGGACATCCTCTCCAGTGTCAGCCAAAGTGAAGACCACCCCACTGTCCACCACAGGGATGTTTTCCACACGGTCCAACACACGGGCGACCTGACCAATGTCCACCACAGTGACATCCTTCCTACTGTCCACCACAGGAAGGTCCTCCCCACTGTCCACAATATGAATGTTCTTCCCACTGTAAACCAATGAAATATCCTTCCAACAGTCCACCACAGGGACGTCCTTCCAACAGTTGACTACATGGACATCCACCCCACTGTCCAACACAGGGAGGTCCTCCCCACCGTCCACCACAGAGAGGTCTTCCCCATAGTCCACCACACAGATGTCCTCCACAGTGTAATCCACAGGGATGTCCTCCTCAGTGTGCACTACAGTGAAGTACTCACCACTCTATACCACAGGGATGTCCTCCTCAGTGTGCATTACAGTGAAGTTCCCACCACTCTATACCACAGGGATGTCCTTCCCACTGACCACCTCAGAGACTACCTCCACTCTTTCCATCACAGGGACATCCTACGCAATGTCCACCACATAAAGGTTCTCCCTGCTGTCCACCACAGGGACATCCTTACCACAATTTATCTCAGGGTCCTCCTCACCAATGTCCACCACAGGAAAATCCTTCCCACTGTTCACCACAGGAACATCCTTTCCACTGTGAACCACAGGGACATTCTTCTGTGCATAACAGAAATGTTCTTACCACTGTCCATCACAGAGATGTCCTCTGCACTCTCCACTCCAGGGAAATGCTTCCCACTGTCCACCAAAGAGACATTTTCTTGTGCACTACAGGAACGTCCTCACCACTGTCCACCACAGGGATGACCTCATCACTGTCCAGCACAGGGATGTTCTTACCACTGTCCACAACAGGCACATCCTCCACACTGTTCACAACAGGGATGTCCTTCTGAGGATCTACTACAGGGATGTCCTCCCCTCTCTCCACAAAAAGACATCCTTCCCACTGTCCACCACAGGGATGTCATCCCAACAGTTCAACACAGAGAGTTCCTCTTCACTGTCCACCACAGAGATGTCCTTCCAACTGTACATTACAGTAATGTCCTTCCAACTGTCCACCAGAGGGATATCCTTTTCACTGTTCACCACAAGGAGGTCCTTCCCAATGTCCACAAAATGGACATCCTTTTTATAGTCCACAACTGAAACGTCCTTCTCACTCTCCAAAACAGGGACATCCTTTCCACTGTCTAACACAGGGAGGTCCTATCTACTGTCCACCACAGTGATGTCCTTTCCACTGTCCACCACAGGGACGTCCTCCTCACTGTCCAGCACAATGACATCCTTCCCACTGTCCACTACAGAAACCACCTCCTCACTGTCCACCACGTTAACATCCTACACTCTGTCAACCACAGGGACATCCTGCCCAATGTCCACCACAGGGTTGTTCTCACAAATGTCCAACACCGAGTTGTCCTCAGCACTCTTCACCACAGGAACTTCATTCACTCATCAACCACAAAGACGTACACCCCACTGTTCACCACAGAGATGTTTCCCCACTGTCTACAACAGTGGCGTCCTCACGAATGTCCACCACATGGGTGTTCTTTCCCATTGTTCAAAATAGGAACACCCTCCCCACTGTGCACCACAGGGACATCTTCCTGTGCACAACAGGGTCGTCCTCATAACTGTGTACCACAGGGACATCTTCCAGTGTACAACAGGGATGTCTTCATCTCTGTCCACCACAGAGATATTCTCTGCAACCTCCATGACGGGGACAACATTCCCAATGTCGACCTACGTGACGTTCTCCTTTGCACCAGTGAAATGTCTTCACCACTGTCTACCACAAGACGTCCTCTCCATTGTCCACCACAGTGACGTACTCCCCACTGTCCAAAAAAGGGAAGTCCTCTCCACTGTCCACAACAGGGATGTCCTTCCAACTATTTACCACAGGGACGTGCTTCCCACTGTCCACCAGAAAGATGTCCTTCCAACTGTCTACCACAGGGACATTCTCCCCAGTGTCAACCAAAGGGACGTTTACCCCACTGTCCACCACAGGGATGTTTTCCACACAGTCAAATACAGGGGTGTCCTCACCAATGTCCACCACAGGGACATCCTTCCTACTGTCCACCACAGGGAGGTCCTCACCACTGTCCAATACATAGATGTCCTTCCCACTGTAAACCAAAGAAATATCCTTCCCACAGTCCACCACAGGGACGTCCTTCCAACTGTCGACTACATGGGCATCCACCCCACTGTCCAACACAGGGAGGTCCTCCCCACCATCCAACACAGGGAGGTCCTCCCCATAGTCCACCACAAGTATGTCTTCCACAGTGAAATCCACAGGGAGGTCCTTCTCAGTGTGCACTACAATGAAGTACTCACCACTCTATACCACAGGGATGTCCTTCACACTGACAACCTCAGTGACTACCTCCCCTCTTTCCACTACAGGGACATTCTACACACTGTCCACCACAGAAATGTTGTCCCTACTGTCCACCACAGGGACATCCTTACCACTATTTACCTCAGGGTCGTCCTCACCAATGTCTACCACAGGGAAATCCTTCCCACTGTGTACCACAGGGACATTCTCCTGTGCATAACAGAAATGTTCTTAACACTGTCCACTGCAGAGATGTCGTCTGCACTCTCCACTCCAGGGAAATCCTTCCCACTGTCCACCAAAGAGACGTATTCTTGTATACCACTGGAACATCCTCCCCATTGTTCTCAAGGCCATCATCCCCACTGTCCACCATAGTGAAATTCTTTAACCAATGTCCACTGCAGAGACGTACTTCCCACAGTCCACCACAGGGAAGTCCTAACGACTGTCCACCACAGAGATGTCCTCCGCACTCTCCACCATATGGACATCCTTCTGACTATGCACTACAAGGACATTCTCCAGTGCACCACAGTAACATATTTCCTACTGTCGACAACAGTGAAATCCTTCCCAGTGTCCAGCACAGGGATGTCCTCCACACTGTCTACAACAGGGATGTCCTTCCCACAATTCAAAACAGAAAGGTCCTTCCTGCTGTCCACCACAGGGACGTACTTTTCTCTGTCCACCTCAGTGATATCCTCCCCTCAGACCATAACAGTGATGTCCTTCCCACATTCCATCACAGGGACGTCCACCCCACTATCCACAAGAGAGTCATCCTTCCCACTGTCCACCAAAAGGTCTTTTCCAATGTCCAAAACAGGGACGTCCTTCCCAGAGTCCACACTATATATTTCCTTCCAATGTCCACCACAGTAACCTCCTTCCAACTGTCCACCACAGGGAAGTCCTCTCTACTGTCCACCACAGGGCTGTCTTTCCACTGTTCACCACAGTGATATCCTCCACAATGTCCACCACAGGCTTGTCCTTTTCATTCTCCACCACAGGGATCCTTCCCACAGTCCACCACAGTGAATTCCTCTCTATTGTCCACCACAGGGATGTCCTTTCTACTGTCCACCACAGGGATGTCCACTGCACTGTCCACAACAGGTATGTCCTCACTGTCCACCAAAGAAAGGTACATTCTGCTGTCCACAACAGGAACCTACTTCCTAATGTCCACCTCAATGGTGTCCTTTCCTCTGTCCATCACAGGACATCATGTGTCCACCATATGGTGGTCTTCCCCACTGTCAGCCAGAGGTACATGCTTGCCACTATAGAACACACGGATGTCCTTCCCAATGTCCACAACATGTATGTCCTTCCCACAATCCACAACATAAATTTCCTTCCCACTCTCTACCACAGTGACCTTCTTCTCACAGTTCACCACAGTGAGGTCCTCTCTACTATCCACCACAGGTATGTCCTTACCACCTCTCTCTCCACTAAAGGGGCATCCTTTCCACTTTCCACCATGAGGAGATCCTCTCCACTGTCCCCCACAGAAACATCCTTTCTACTGTTCACCACAGGGACGTCCGTCCCAATATCTATGACAGGGAGGTCTTCACCACTGTACACAACAGGGACATGTTTTCCACTGTCGACCACAGAAACATCCTCATTACTGTGTATCACAGGGACATCTTTATGATTGTCCACCTCAGAGAGGTCCTCCTTGCTGTCCACCACAGGGACATCCTTCACACTGTCCACCACAGTAACATCCTCTCAGTAGTCCAAAACAGAAATGTCCTCCCCACTGACCACCACAGGGACGTCCAACTTACTGTCCACCACAAGGAGAACTGCTCCTATGTCTACAACAGGGACATCCTTCCCATTGTCCACCACATGGACATTCTTTCACTGTCCACAAAACGGACTTCCTTCCCATTGTTTACCACAGGGACGTCTTCCTAACTGTCCACCACACAAATATTTTCCCAACTGTCCACTACAGAAATATCCATCCCACAGAACACAACAGAGACATACTCCACACTGTCCTCCACAAGGATGTGCATCCAACTGTCCACAAAAGAAAGGTCCTAACCAATGTCCACCACAGAAATATACTCCCAACTGTCCACCCCAAGGATTTTCTCCTCACAGTCCACCACAGGTATGTTCTTCACACTTTCCACCAAAGGGACATCCTTCCCACTGTCCCCAACACTGATATCTTGCTCACTGTCCACCACATGGATGTCCTTCCCACTGTCCACCACAGGGACGTCCTACCCCACAGTCCACCAGAGTGTAGTCCTCCCCACTGTCCACCACAAGGACATCCTCCTGTGCACAACAGGGATGTCCTCACAACTGTGCACCACAGGATCATACTTTACATTGTCCACCACAGGGACGTCATTCCCACTGTCCACCAAAGTTAGGTCCTCCCTGCTGTCCACCACAGGGGCAACCTTACCAGTGTCCACCACAGGGATGTTTATCCCACTGTTCAACACAGGGAAATCTTCCCCAATGTGCACAATCTTCCCCAATGTGCACATCCTCTTACTGTCCACAAGAGGGATGTCCTTCCCAATGTCCACCACAGAGAGGTCCTCCCTGCTCTCCACCACAGGGACAGTCATCCCACTGTCCACCATAGAATGTCCTTTCCACTGTCCACCACAGGTACTTCTCCAGTGTCCACCAGACAGACGTCCTTCCCATTATACACCACAGAGAGGTCCTTTCCACTGTCCACCACAGGTACATTCTTCCTACTTTCCACCACAGAGATGTTCACCACACTGTCCACCACAAGGATGTCCTCCCCAGTTAACAAACAGGAATGTCCTCCACACTGTCCACCACAGAGACATCCTATGCATGTCAACCACAGAGAGGTCCTCCCCACTGTCCACCATAGGGACATACTCCCCTTGTCCAAAAAATGGACATCCTTCAATGTCCACAAAATGGACATTATTCCCACAGTTTACCACAGGGATATCCTCCCCACTGTTCACTAGAGGGATATTCTACACAATTTTCACCACAGGAGGTCCACCCAACTGTCCACCAGAGGAATTTTCTCCCCACTTTCTATCAGAGACAGGTACTCCCCCTGTCCACCACAGGTACATCCTCCCGTGTATCACAAGGACATCCATAAAACTGTCCACCACAGGGTCATCTTCACCAATTTCCAGCACAGTGACGTCCTTCCCACTGTTCACCACAGTGACATCCTCCTGTGCACAACAGGTATATCCTGACCAATGTACACCACAGGGACATCCTTTCCGCTGTCCACCACAGGGACATACTCCCCAATGTTCACTACAGAGTGGACCTCCCTACAGTCCACTACATGGACGTCCTTTCCGCTGTCCACCAAAGGGACATCCCCCTCACTTTGCACCACAGGGACATTCTCCAATGCACAAGAGGGATGTCCTCACAACTGTGCACCACAGGAATATTCTTTCCACTGTCCACAGCAGTGATGTCCTTCCCACAGTGGACCACAGAGATGTCCTCCCTCTTGTCCACCACAGGGACATTCTTCCCACTTTCCCCCACAGAAAGCTACTCCCCACTGTCCACCAAAGTGTTGTCCTCCCCACATTCCACCACAGAGACGTCAATCCCACTATCAACAATAGAAATGTCCTCCCCACTGTCCACCACAAGGAGGTCCTCCCAAGTTTCCACCACAGGGACATCCTTTCCACAGTCCACCAAACAGATGTCCTTCCCACTGTCCACCAAAGGTACATCCTCCTGTATACTACAAGGACATCCTCACCACTGTCAACAACATGGTTGTCCTCAACAATATGCACTACAGAAAAGTCCTCACCACCATCCACCAAACAAATATCCTCCACACTGTAAACCACATGGACATCCTACCCACTGTCCCCCACAGTGATGTCCTCTTCACTGTCCTTCAAATGGATGTCCTTCCCACTGTCAATCACAAGGACATCATTTCAACAGTCCACCACAGGTAAGTCCCTTTCACTGTCCACCACAGCGATGTCCTTCCCACTGTACACCACAGGGACATTCTCCTGTGCAAAACAGGGGTGTCTTAATGACTGTCCTCTACAGAGATGTCCTCTGCACTCTCCACCATATGGACATCCTTCCCACAATTCAAAACAGAAGGGTCCTCCTGGGATGTCTTCGCTGCTGTCCACCACAAGGAAGACCTTCCCACTGTTCACCTCAGTATTATCCTCCCCTCCAAGCATGACAATACATGTCCACTACAGGAAGTCCTCTCCACTGTTCACCTTCCCAGTGTCCACTACAAGAATGTCTTTCCCAATGTCCAAAGCAGGGACGTACTTCCCACAGTCCACAACATATATATCCTTCCAATGTCCAGACACTGTGTACCACAGCAAGGTCCTCCCCAATCTACACCACAGCTAGGTCCTCTCCACAGTTCAACACAGAGACATCATTTAAACTGTCCACCACTGAAATATTCTCCCCACTATTTACAACAGGGATGTCCTTCCCACTGTCCACCACAGAAAGGTCCTTCCCACTGTACACCAGAAAATGTCCTTCCCACTGTTCACCTAAGTGACGTCCTCACCTCTGTCCACAAGAGGGACATTCTTCCCACAGTTCACCACCAGGAGGTCTTTCCCAATGTCCAAAACAGAGATGTTCTTCCCACAGTCCACAACATAAATGTCCTTCCCACTGTCCACAACAGGGACCTCCTTCCCACTGTCCAACACAGTCAAGTCCTCTCTACTGCCCATCAAAATGATGTCCTTTCCACTGTCCACCATAGGGATGTCTTCCCCACTGTCCACAACAGAAATGTCCTCCCCACTGTCCACCACTGGGAGGTCCACTTAACTCTACACCACAGGGATGTCCTTTCCACTGTCCACCAAACACATGTCCTTCCCACTGTCCACCCCAGTGACATCCTCCTGTGTACTACAAGGACATCCTTACCACTGTCCACATCATGGTTGTCCTCAAAAATATGCACTACAGGGAAGTCCTCACCAACATCTACCACATGAATATCCTCATCAATGGAAACCACAGGGACATCCTACACATTGTCCAGCACAAGGAGGTCCTCCCTACTGTCCACAACAGGAAATTCCTTCTGCCTGTCCACCACAGTGATGTCCTTCCCACTGTACACATCAGGGACATACTCCTGTGCACAACAGGGATGTTCTTACCACTGTACAACCCAGAGATGTCCTCTGCACTCCCCACTACAAGGACATCCTTCTCACTGTCCACCTAAGAGATATTCTCTTGTGCACCACGGGAATGTTGTTCTTACTGTCTATAAGGCTGTCATCTGCACTGTCCACAACAGTGAAATCCTCTCAACTCTCCACCACAGTGACATCCTCCCAACTGTCCACAACAGGTATGTCCTCCCAACTATCAAACACAGTGAAATCCTTCCCACTCTAAACATCAGGACACCCTCCCCACTGGGCACAACAGGGATGTCCCAACCACTGTACAGCACAGTGATGTCCTCTGCACTCTCCACCATATGGACATCTTTCTGACTATGCAGCACAATGATGTTCTCCAGTGCACCACAGTGAAATCCTCCCCACTCTCCACCACAGGCACGTCCTTCCCTCTGTGTACCTCAGTGATATCCTCCTCAGAGACCATAACAGGGATGTCCTTCCCACTTTCCACCACAGGGACATCCTCCCCACTGTCCACAAGAGGGTCATCCTTCCCACTGTTCACCAAAATGTCTTTCCCAATGTCCAAAACAGGGACACCATTCCCACATTCCATACCATATATGTCATTACAATGTCCACCACAGGGACCTCCTTCCCACTGTCCAACACAGGGAAGTCCTCCCTACTGTCCACCACAGGGATGTCCACTGCACTGTCCACAACAGGCATGTCCTTCCCAATGTCCACCACAGAAAGGTACACCCTGCTGTCCACAACAGGAACGTACTTCCCTCTCTCCACCTCAGTGATATCTTCCCCTCAGAACATAACAGGGATGTCCTTCCCACTGTCCACCCCAAGGAGGTCCTCCCCACTGTCCAACAGAGGCACACCCTTCCCAATGTCCATCACAAAGAGGTCCTTCCCAATGTCCACAACATGTACGTCCTGTCCACCATATAAAGGTACAGCCTCCTGTCCACAACAAAAATGTACTTCCCAATGTCTACTAAATGATATCCTCTCCTATGTCCACCACAGAGATGTCCTTCCCACTGTCCACCAAAAGGACGTCCTCCACACTGTCTACAACAAGCATGTCCTTCACACTGTCCACCACAGAAAGGTACACCCTGCTTTCCACAACAGGAATATACTTCCTAATGTCCACAAAATGATGTCCTCTTTTATGTCCACCACAGAGACATCCTTCCCACTCTCCACCACATGGTGTTTCTCCCCACTGACCACGAGAGGGACATGCTTCCCACTGTCCACCACACGGAGGTTCTTCCCAATGTCCACAACATGTATGTCCTTCCCACAAACCACAACATAAATGTCCTCCCCACTGTCCAACACATTGAACTTCTTCCCACTGTTCACCACATAAAGGTCCTCTTACTGTCCAACACAGTGATGTCCTTAACACTGTCCAAACCAGTGACATCCTCCACACTCTCCACAACAGGGATGTCTTTCCCACGGTCCACCACAGAAAGGTCCTCCACACTATACACCAAAGGGATGTCTTTCCCACTGTCCACCCAAGTTACATCCTCCCCTCTGTCCCCAAGAAGGACATTCTTCCCACAGTTCACCACAAAGAGGTCTACCCCAATGTCCACAACAGTGATGTTCTTCCCACAATCCACAATAAATGTCCTTCCCCCGTTCACCACAGGGACCTCCTTCCTTTGTCCACCACAGGGAGGTCCTCTCTACTGTCCATTCTACTGTCCACCACAGAAACATCCTCACCTCTATCCACAACAGGGATTTTCTATCCACTGTCCACCACAGGGACGTCCTCCACAGTGTCCACAACAGGACCGTACTATCCACTGTCCACCAAGGGACATCCTAAACATTGACTACCACAGGGAGGTCCTCCCCAATCTCCACCACAGGTAGGTCCTCTCCACTGTCCACCTAAGTGACTTTCTCCCCTCTGTCCACAAAAGGGACATTCTTCCCACAGTTCACTACAAGGAGGTCTTTCCCAATGTCCACAATAGAGATCTTCTTCCCACAGTCCACAACATAAATGTCCTTCCCACTGACCACCACAGGGACCTACTTCCCACTGTCCACCACAGGAAGGTCCTCTCTACTTTCCATCAAAGTGATGTCCTTTCCAATGTCCACAACAGGGACGTCCTCCCCACTGTCCACAACAGAGATGTTCTTTCGATTATTCACCAGAGGGATGTCCTCCCCAGTATTCACCACAGGAACGTACTACCCACTGTCCACCACAGAGACGTACTACCCTCTGTCTACCACAGGGATGTCCTCCCCAATCTCCACCAAAGGTAGGTCCTTTCCACTGTCCACCACAGGGACGTAATTTCAACTGTCCACCACAGAAATATTCTCCCCACTGTCAACAACAGGTAAGTCCTTCCTTCTGTCCACCACAGAGACATTCTACACACTGCCCTCCACAGGGACATACTACCCACTGTCTACCACAGGGATGTCCTTCCCACTGTCCACCAAAGTGACATTCTTCCCACTGTACAACAAAGGTACAACTTTCAACTGTCCACCACAGAGACATCCCCCCACTGCCCACCAAAGGGACATCCTCCCCACTGTCCGCCACCAGGATGTCCTTCCCACTGTCTACAACAGTGATGTTCTTCCCTCTATTCACACCAGAAAGGTCCTCCACGCTGTACACAAAGAGGACGTCATTCCCACTGTCCACCTCAGTGATATCCTCTCCTCAGATCATAACAGTGATGTCCTTCCCACTGACCAGGAAAAGGAGGTCCTCCCCACTGTCTACCAGAGGCACACCCTTCCCACTGTCCATCACAAAGTGGTCTTTACCAATATTCACAACAGTGACATCCTTCTTAAGGTCCACAACATATATGTCCTTCACACTGTCTACCACAGTGACCCTCTTACAACTGTTTACCACAGGGAAGTCCTCTCTACTGTCCAACACAGCGATGTCCTTTCCACTGTCCACCATAGGGATGTCCACAGCACTGTCTACAACAGGCATGTCCTTCCCACTGTCCACCACAGAAAGGTACACCCTGCTGTCCACAACAGGAACATATTTCCTAATGTCCACCTCAATGATGTCCTTTCTTCTGTCCACCACAATGACGCCCTTCCCACTGTCTACCACATGATGGTCCTCCCCACTGCCCACCAGATGGACATGCTTGCCACAGTAGAACACACGGAGGTCCTTCCCAATGTCCACAAAATGTATGTCTTTCCCACAATTCACAACAAAAATGTCCTTCCCACTCTCCACCACAGGGACGTTGTTCCCATTGTTCACTACACAGAGGTCCTCTCAACTGTCCACCTAAGTGACAACCTCCACTCTCTTCACCACAGGGACATCCTTACCACTGTCCATCACAGGGAGTTCCTCCCCAATGTCCACCAGAGGGACATCATTCCCACTGATCACAAAAAGGAGGTCCTTCCCAGTGTCCACAACAGGGACATCCTTCCCACTGTCCACAACATATATGTCCTTCCCATGTCCAAAACAGTGACCTCCTTCTCACTGTCCACCACAGGGAAGCCCTCTCTACTGTCCACCACAGGTATGTCCTTTGCACAGTCCACCACAGGGATGTCCTCCGCCCTGTCCACAACAGGCATGTCCTTTCCATGGTCCACAACAGGGACTTCCTTCCCACTGTCCGCCATAGGGAAGTCCTCTCTACTGTCCACCACAGTGATGTCCTTTCCACTGTCTACCAAAGGGACATCCTCCGCACTGTCCACAACAGGCATGTCCTTCCCACTGTCCACCACAGAAAGGTACACCCTGCTGTCCAAAACAGGAACGTACTTAACAATGTCCACTAAATTATGTCCTCTCCTATGTCCACCACAGAGACGTCCTTCACATTGTCCACCAGATGGTGTTTCTCCCCATTGACCATGAGAGGGACATGCTTCACACTTTCCTACACACGGAGGTCCTTCCCAATGTCCACAACATGGACGTCCTTCCCACAATCCCAACAAAAATGATCTCCCCACTGTCCAACACATGGATCTTTTTCCCACTGTTCACCACAGAAAGGTCCTCTCTACTGTCCTCCACATGAATGTCCTTACCACTGTCCAAACCAGTTATATCCTCCCCACTGTCCACAACAGGGATGTCCTTCCCACTGTCAACCACAGAAATGTCCTCCCCAATGTCCACCACAGGAATGTCCGTCACACTGTCTACCTAAGTGACATCTTCCCCTCTGTCCACAAGAAGGACATTCTTCCTGCAGTTCACCACAATGAGGTCTGTCCCAATATCTACAACAGAGATGTTTTTCCCACAGTCCACAACATAAGTGTCCTTCCCACTGTCCCCTTCTGGGACCTCCTTCCCGCTGTCCACCACTGGGAGGTCCTCTCTACTGTCCATCAAAGTGATGTCCTTTCCACAGTCCACCACAGGGACATCCTCCACACTGTCCACAACAGGGATATTCTTTCCACTGTTCACCACAGTGACATCCTCCCCAGTGTCCACCATGGCAACATACTACCCACTGCCAACACAGGGACATCCTACCCACTATCTACAACAGGGAGGTCCTCCCCAATCTCCACTGTCCACACTGTCCACAACAGGCATGTCATTTCAACTGTCCACCACAGAAATATTCTCCCCACTGTCCACAACTGGAATGTCCTTCCCACTGTCCACCACAGAGATGTTCTACCCACTGCCCTCCACAGGGACATCCTACCTACTGTCTACCACAGCGATGTCCTTCCCACAGTCCACCAAAGGGAAGTTCTTCCCATTGTCCACCAAAGGTACATCTTTCAAATCTCCACCACAGAGACATCCTCCACACTGTCCACCACAGGGACATCCTCACCACTGACCACCACAAGGACATCCTTCATTCAGTCCACCATACAGAAGTCCTTCATGTTGTCCAGCAAAGTGACATCCTTCCTACTGCCCAACACTGGGACATCCTCCAAATTGTCGACCACAGTGACAACCTTTTCACTGTTCACCACTGGTACATCCTACCCACTTTGCACAACAGGAATGTCCACAGCACAGTCCACAGCAGGCATGTCCTTCCAACTGTCCACCATAGGAAGATACACCCTGCTGTCCACAACAGGAAAGTACTTCCTAATGTCCACCTCAATGATGTCCTTTCTTCTGTCCACCACTGGGACATCCTTCCCACTGTCCACCACATGGTGGTCCTCTCCACTGTAGAACAGAGGGACATGCTTGCCACTGTAGAACACACGGAGGTCCTTCCCAATGTCTACAACATGTACATCCTTCCCACAACCCACAACATAAATGTCCTTTCCACTCTCCACCACAGTGACCTTCTTCCCAATGTTTACCACAGAGAGGTCCTCTCTACTATCCACCATTATGATGTCCTTACCACTATCCACCTAAGTGACGACCTCCCCTCTCTCCACCACAGGGACATTGTTTGCACTGTACAACACAGGGAATTCCTCCCCAATGTCCACCAGAGGGACATCCTTCCCACTGTTCACCACAAGGAGGTCTTTCCCAATGTCCACAACAGGGATGTCCTTCCCACAGTCCACAACATATATGTCCTTAAAATGTCCAACAGAGGGAGCTCCTTCTCATAGTCCACCACAGGGAAGTCCTCTCTACTGTCCACCAAGGTATGTACTTTACACTGTTAACCACAGGGGTGTTTTCTGCCCTGTCCAAAACAGGAATGTCCTTTCCATGGTTCATCACAGGGACCTCCTTCCCACTGTCCACCACAGGGAAGTTCTCCCTACTGTCTACTACAGGTATGTTTTTTCCACTGTCCACCACAGGGATGTTCTTTACCCTATCCACAAAAGGTATGCCCTTTCTATGGCCCACCACAGAGATTCATTCCTACTTTCTACCACAAGGAAGTCCTCTCTACTGTCCACCACAGGGACGTCCTTTCCCCTGTCCACCACTTGATGTCCTCCACACTGTCCACAACAAACATGTACATCCCACTGTCCACCACAGAAACATCCTCTCCACTGTCCACCACAGGGAGGTCCTTCCAACTGTCCACCACATGTATGTCCTTTCCAATGTTCACCAAAGTGATGTCCTTCCTTCTGTCCACCACAGGGACATCCTCCTGTGTACCACAAGGACATCCTTACCACTGTCCACAACATGCTTGTCCTCACCAATGTCTACTACAGGGACGTCCTCATCACTTTCCACAACATGAATATCCTCCACACTGTAAACCACAGGGACATCCTACAAATTGTCCACCAAAGGGAGGTCCTCCGCACTGTCCACAAGAGGAGCATCCATCTGCCTGTCCACCACAGTGATGTCCTCCCCACTGTACACCTCAGGGACATCCTCTTATTCACAACAGGGATGTTCTTACCACTGTACACCCCAGAGATGTCCTCTGCACTCTCCAATACAAGGACATACTTCTCACTGTCCACCAAAGAGACATTCTCTTGTGCACCACAGGAATGTTGTTTTTACTGTCTACAGGCCATCATCTGCACTGTCCACCACAGTGAAATCCTCTCAACTCTCCACCACAGTGAAATCCTCCCAACAGTTCACAACAGGGATGTACTCCCAGCGATCAAACACAGTGAAGTCATTCCCACTGTAAACAACAGAATCATCCTCCCCACTGGGCACAACAGGGATATCCTAACCACTGTCCACCACAGAGAAGTCCTCCTCATTCTCCACCATATGAACATCCTTCTGACTATGCAACACAAGGACATTCTCCAGTGCACCACAGTAACATCCTCCCCACTGTCCACCACAGTGAAATCCTCCTCACTATCCACCACCAGGATGTCCTCCCCACTGTCTAAAACAGGGATGTGGTTCCCAGTATTCACACCAGAAAAGTCCTCCTGCTGTTCACCAAGAAGACATCCTACCCACAGTCCACCTCAGTGATATCCTCTCCTCAGATCATAACAGGGATGTCCTTCCCACTGTCCACCACAAGGAGGTCCTCCCCACTGTCCACCAGAAGCACACCCTTCCAACTGTCCACCAAAAAGAGGTCTTTACCAATGTCCAAAACAGGGACGTCCTTCCCACTGTCCACAACATATATGTCCTTCCCACTGTCCACCACAGGGACCTCCTTCCCACTGTACACCACAGTCAAGTCCTCTCTACTGTCCACCACAGGGATGTCCTTTCCACTTTCCACCAAATTGATGTGCTCCTCACAGTCCACCACAAACATGTACATCCCACTGTCCACCACAGAAATGTCCTCTCCACTGTCCACTTCAGGGAGGTCCTCCAAACTTTCCACCACAGGACGTCCTTTCCACTGTTCACCAAAGAGATGTCCTTCCCTCTGTCCACCACAGGTTCATTCTCCTGTGTGCTACAAGGACATCCTTACCACTGTCCACAACATGGTTGTCCTCACCAATGTCCACTTCAGGGACATCCTCACCACTGTCCACAACATGAATATCCTCCACACTGTAAACCACAGGGACATCCTCACCACTGTCCACAACATGAATATCCTCCACACTGTAAATCACAGGGACATCCTCACCACTGTCCACAACATGAGTATCCTCCACACTGTAAACCACAGGGACATCCTACACATTGTCCATCACATGGAGGTCCTCCCCACTGTCCACAACAGGAACATCCTTCTGCCTGTGCACCACAGTGACGTCCTCCCTACTGTACACCTCAGGGACATCCTCCTGTGCACAACAGGGATATTCTTACCACTGTACACCCAAGAGATGTCCTCTGCACTCCCCACTGCAAGGACATCATTGTCACTGTCCACCAAAGAGACATTCTCTTGTGCACCACAGGAATGTTGTTTTTGCTGTGTACAAGGCCGTCATCTACACTGTCCACCACAGTGAAATCCCCTCAACACTCCACCACAGTGACATCCTCTAAACTATCCACAACAGGGATGTCCTCCCAAATAGCAAACCCAGTGAAGTCCTTCCCACTGTAAATAACAGGGACATCCTCCCCACTGGGCACAACACGGATGTCCTAAACAATGTCCAACACAGAGATGTCCTCCACACTCTCCGTCATATGAACAACTTTCTGACTATGCACCACAAGGACGTTCTCCAGTGCACCAAAGTAATATCCTCCCCACTGTCCACCACAGTGAAATCCTTCCCACTGTCCACCACATGGTTTTCCTCCCAAATGTCCACCAGAGGGACATCTTTCCCACTGTTCACCACAAGGACGTCTTTTGCAATGGCCACAACAGTGACGTCCTTCCCACAGTCCACAAAATATATGTCCTTTCAATGTCCAACAAAGGGTCCTTTTTCTCACTGTCCACCACAGGGAAGTCTTCTCTATGTCCACCACAGGGATGTCCTTTTTACTGTCCACCAAAGGGACATCCTCCACACTGTCCACAACAGGCATGTCCTTCCCACTGTTCACCACAGAAAGGTACACCCTGCTGTCCACAACAGGAAATTACTTCCCCTAAATGACCTTCTCCTATGTCCACAACAGAGACCTCATTCACACTGTCCTCCACAGAGACATCCTCCCCACTGTCCATGAGAGGGACATGCTTAACACTGTCCATTACAAGGAGGTCCTTCCCAATGTAAACAACATGGACATCCTTCCTACAATCCACAACATAAATGTCCTCCCCACTGTCCAACACATGGACGTTCTTCCCACTGTTCACCACAGAAATGTCCTCTTTACTGTCCACCATTGGGATGTCCTTACCACTGTCCAAACCAGTGACATCCTCCCCACTGTCCAAAACAGGGATATTTTTCCCACTGTCCACCACAGAAAGGTCCTCCCCACTGTCAATCACAGAAATGTCCTTCCCACTGTAAACCTAAGTGACGTCCTCCCCTCTGTCCACAAGAGGGACATTCTTCCCACAGTTCACCACAAAAAGGTCTTTCAAATGTCCAAAACAGAGATATTCTTCCCACAGTCCACAAGATAAATGTCGTTCCCACTGTCCACCACAGGGACCTCCTTACCACTGTCCACCACATGGAAGTCCTCGCTAATGTCCATCAAAGTGATGTCCTTTCCACTGTCTACCACAGGGATGTCCTCCCCACTGACCAAAACAGGCATGTTTTTTCCACTGTCCACCACAGCGACGTCCTCCCCAGTGTCCACCAGAGGAACGTACTACCCAATCTCCACCACAGGGCTGTCCTACCCACTGTCCACCACAGGGACGTCATCTCATCTGTCTACTTCAGAAATATTCTCCCCACTGTCCACAACTGGAATATACTTCCCACTGTCCACCACAGAGAAGTTCTACACACTGCCCTCCACAGGGACATACTACCGACTGTCCACCACAGAGACGTTCTTCCCACTGTCCACCAAAAAATATATCTTTCAACTGTCCACCAGAGAGACATCCTTCCCACTGTAAACCAGAGGGACATCCTCCCCACTGACCACACAAGGACATTTTTCATACATTCAACCATAGAGAAGTCCTAACTGTTGGCTAACAAAGGGACATTCTTCCCACTGACCACCACAGGTACATCTTCCAAATTGTCCAGCACAGTTACATCCTTTTCACAGTTCACCAATGGGACATACTACACACTTTGCACAACAGGGTCATTTTCCTGTGCACAACAGGGATATCCTCACCACTGTGCACCACACAGACATCCTCGTTTGCACACCAGGGATGTCAGCAATACTCTCCACCCCAGTGATGTCCTCTGCACTCTCCACGACAGGGACATCCTCTCCACTATCCACCAAAGAAACGTCTTTCCCACTATTCACCACAGGGATGTCATCCCAAATGTCCAACACAGAAAAGTCCTCTACACTGTCCATCACAGGGATGTCCTTGCCCCTGTCCACAACAGGGATGTGCTCTACACTGTCCACCAGAGAAGTATCCTTCCCACTGTTCACCACAAGGAGGTCCTTCCCAATATTGACAACAGGGACTTTCTTCCGACTGTCGACAACATAAATATTCTTCCCACTGTCCACCACAGAAACATCCTTTCCACCGTTCACCATAGGGACATCCTTTTCAATATCCATGACAGGGAGGTCCTCACGACTGTCCACAAAAGGGACATCCTTTCCACTGTCCTCCACAGAAACATCCTCATCACTGTCTATCACAGGGACATTTTTACCACTGTCCACAACAGAGAGGTCCTCCCTGTTGTCCACCACAGTGACGTCCTTCACAATTTCCAACATAGTAACATCCTCTCAGTTGTCCATAAAAGAAACATCCTCCCCAATGTCCACCACAGGGATGTCCTACTTACTGTCCACCACAGAGAGAACCTCTTCACTGTCTACAACAGGGACCTCCTTCCTATTGTCTACCACATTGACATCTTTCTCTGTCCACAAATAGGACTTTTTTTCCACTGTTCACCACAGGGACATCTTCCTAACAGTCTACCACACAAATATGTTTCCAACTGTCCAATAGAGAAATATCCATCCCACTGTACACAACAGGGACATACTGCCCACTGTCGTTCACAAGGATATCCATCCAACTGTCCACAACAGAAAGGTTCTACCCACTGTCCACCACAGGGAAATCCTCCTAACTGTCCACCCCAAGGAGTTCCTCCCCACAGTCCACCACAGGGACGTAATTCCCACTGTCCACCAAATGGACATCTTTCCCACTGTCCACCACTGTTGGGGACCGCACTAGCCCCAAGTAGGGGCGGCCAAAATAAATGTTGCAGCCCAGGCAAAATGTTGAGGCCCGGGCCGACGCACGTTTGGGCAGCCACTGTATCCCGGCCCAAGCTGCTGCTCCGGTTTGTAGGTCGGGTTTCAGCAAGAGCGAGGGTGAGGGCAGATTCTACCTAATGTTTGATGTGTATGAATCTCTCTCTCTGGTCTGATGTCTGGTTCAGTCTTCTATAGTCTGATTCTAAGCCACGCCTCTAAGTTACACTTTAATCATGCCCTTAGGTCTTGTCTCTAACTCGGATCTCTATACTTCTAAATCATACTCTTAAGTCATACACCTTTAATCTCACACACCTTTAATCTCACGCACCTTTAATCTCAAGGTATCTAAACCAAGATTATTGGGGTGTTCTCAGCTGTTGTAGGCTATTGTAATTCAAGTCTCATGTCAGGGTATATGGCTCAAGATGGCTGCAAAGCTGATAGCCGCTTTCTGCTAAAAGTCGGCCCCCAACAGGTCCCCCTATTTAAATTTTTTTTTTCCAAAAGGAAAGGCTGGGAAAACTTATGGAAACCGTGCCTGCCCTAGGTTGGAGCAAAGGACCCCAGCCTCCCTTTCCCGTCCTTGGATACTCAACAGCCATTGGTTGACCTCCTGTCTTCGGATGGTGAGGCCTCCCTTCTTTTAGGGGCAAGGGTCTTCGTATGCTCTCTTACCCATCACTGACTATCCGGCTTAGCGCATAAGTTAGGGGATACACCTCATTAGTCTTGATGACAGAAGTTTTGCAATCCCTTATTTCCAGCCTGGAATAATGGACCTGTGTGGGTTTCATTTGAATAGCATCTCATACAAAAGCCATCAGTTTGTTGAACCGCATGGCCCCAAAAGACAAGAGACTTAAGAACGCCTGAATAGTTAATATGACAGCAACACTCTTTTTAAAGGGCAACATATAACTCCCTCTATCAGAGGAGTAAAAAGTGTAAGCCTCTTCTATTCTGTTTATAAATGTCTTATATCAGAATCTAAATCTATAGAAATACAAAACTGATCATAGCTTTGATCTATAGAAAACTAAGGATATCCCTGTTCCTGCTCTAGTCAATCTCAAACCCAAAAAACAACTATAGTAACTATGGTAGTGGGTTTTCTCCTGGGTCTAAACAATCGAAATTCCCACTAAATCTAAAACAATCTAGTTCCCCACTAAATCATAAGTCAGGGAATTAAGAGTCCAATAGAGCCACCCTGGAGATATGGGTGGTGATGTCTCCTTCAGCACTGATAACTTCCCAAGTCAGGTTTACTCGTTGATCTGTTCCAGTTTGAAGGTAATTGTGAAGCATCTTCATGTTTCCTGTGAAGAAAAAATATGCTTCTCAGGGAGTTTCTCCTCCCTGGATTTGTTATTGTTATCTATTTGTTTAATCAGTCTCTCTGGCAGCCAATGTGCAGCATCTGCAGTTTGGGAATATATGCAAACAGAAACTCTTCCCCAGATAAGCACTGGATCTGGCCCATTCCAGGTTCCAGTTAATGGGTCTTTCCAGAGGACTGTTGCAAAATTCTTTTTGGTATCAGGATGTCAGAATTTATCTGCAGCAGATTTTCCTTCAGAATCCAAATTTAAAAAATTTAAAATGAAGAGTGCATGATGAAGGATATTTCTAGGGGATCCCTTGGTAGGGTACCATTCCCCCTTTTTAATTTTTTCAAATTGACATTTAATAGTTTGATGTGCCCTTTCTACTATAACTTGGCCCTGTGGATTATATGGAATACCTGTTTTATGTAGTATTCCCAATCTTTCACAAAATTGGTGGAAACTGGAGCTTGTATAACCTGGGCCATTGTCAGTTTTTATCTGTTTAGGCACACCAATACAGCGATTGTAGCAAGCATATGAGCAATCACATACTTGCTTGCTTCTCCAGTTTGTAATGTTGCATAAATGAAACCACTGTATGTGTCTACACATACATATATATTTTTTTGCTTGCCAAATTCATTATAATGAGTAACATCCATTTGCCAGATACTGTTTGGTATCAGTCCTTTTGGATTTACACCCAAATGAGGAACTGGTAAAAGTTTAACACATGATTGACATTGTTTGACAATTTGTCTAGCTTGTACTCTGGTAATTTTAAACATACCTTTTAAAGTTTTAGAATTAAGGTGATGCAACTCATGAGCCTTCATGGCCTGATCCAAGTTAGATTTCTGATTTAATAAAGTCACTGCAGCCTGATCCAAATTAGATTTATTATTTGATAAAGTCACTGCAGCTATACAAGTAGCTAGTTCTGCCTTGGTATTTCCTTCAGAGAGAGGACCTGGTAGCCCTGGCTAACCTGGAACTCACTCTGTAGACCAAGCTGGCCTTGAACTCAGAGAAATCCGCCTGCCTCTGCCTCCCAAGTGCTGGGATTAAAGGCATGTGCCACCACCGCCTGGCCTAATCCAAGTTAGATAATCTCTTCTTCACTTTACTAATCCTTTCCCTGGGGGAAAATCCAGGGTTTATCATTTGAGCTGTGATTATTTCATTAGGGCTGCACATGATCAATCCCAACTGGGATAACAGATCTCTGCCCCAGAGATTGACGGGAAGGGCTGAGATCCCATTTCTGGGGTTAATACTGTGTGGGTGGCAGAACTGAAGTTTAGTCCTGTGCTTCCTGGTGTTGCTTCACTAAGTTCTGAAAGGGATTGGTGTTTGCCGGTAGGACACTGACTGCTCCATAAGCCTGTTTTGGCTTGCTTCGGTTCAGGGCCTGGAGCTGGCCCCTGTTCCCGTTTCCCTGATTTTTGGAAAGGGTATTACCTTGTGCGTCTTGTTTAGACCTACAATCACTAGCCCAATGCCTTCCACGTTTGCAAATTGGGCAGAGCCCAGGCTGTTTTCTGGGCTGTCTCTGGCTTAACTCATTTTCTACTTTGCAATCTCTTGCAAAGTGTCCAGGCTTACAACATTTAAAACATGCCTTTCTGTCTTTACTTGCCAAAAAATCTCTTACTGATTTTCCTTGCATGGCAGCCGCCATAGCTAAGCCCTGTTGGTAAGAGGGACCTATGTCAAAACAAAGTCTGATATACACTGTAAGATCTGTCTTTTTCCTGTAAGGTCTAATGTCTGCTTGGCAGGCAGGATTGGCATTTTCATATGCAAGTTGTTTCATATAATCTAAACCTGCCTCTGCATTACCAAAAATCCTTCCTGCTGTTGTCATTAATCGATGAACAAAGTCAGAAAATTGCTCATCAGGCCCTTGCCTGACTGTTGTTAAAGATGCACCAGGGTCTCCCTTTACTGGAAGTTTATGCCAAGCCTTCATGGCTGCATTTTGAATTTGAGCAAATAAACCTGGGTCATACTGTATATGCTTATCACTAGAAGCAAATTGCCCTTCTCCTACTAAGGCATCAAAGGACCAACCATTGCCTGCCTGAATGTTTCTCCTAGCTGTTTCTTTGCAATTCTCATGATACTCTGATTTCCAAATTAAATAGTCTCCACCAGTAAGAACTGCTCTCGCTAACATATTCCAATCACTAGGAGTTAGCTACTCCTCTGTGGCAGAGTCTAAAATTGCAAGAGTAAAAGGAACAATGGCACCGTATTGAGATACTGCATTTTTTAATTCCTTAATAATTTGAAAATTAAAACCTGTGTGATGTCTCCAAGCAACTCCTTGATTGTCTTTAGTCTCAGATACAGGGAAAGCCTCAGCCTTTCCCTCCTCTGGCTGATCTGTGGCTAATCTTAAGCTAGGTGATAGGGACTGCCTTTGGATTCTTGGTTGAGGAATGTAAGGAGCCAGGGTATTTTCACAGTTTACCTCTTGAGACATCTTTCCTGTCTTTAATTTTTGTAGCTGATTAATTAAGTCCTGATATTCTTTTTCTAGCTCTATTTGTTGTTTAAGAACAGATATTTTTTCCTGTAACTCCCTTATGGGATCTAAAACCACCATCTCCATTTGGGGAGCACTTGGAAGTGGAGGTGCATAGGGAGGGGGCATTTCAGCATCATAAAATTTGACTTCCTCTTCCTCTTGGTCAGCACAATCTGGCTCTGACAAATTGTCATCAACCTTTGGTTGTATTTTGGATTCTAACTTATGCTTCCTTTTATTTTGAACAAAAAAGACAGCATTCAAGAACAAAAGCAGAAAATTAACACATGTGAGCAGCAAATAACAAAACCAAAACAGAGAGTTGAATTTAGGCTGACTAATTTCTTGTCCCATTTTCATCACCTTTCTCGAAGCAAACCAAAACAGAGAGTTGGATTCAGGTTGACTAATTTCTTGTCCCATTTTTTTACCTTTCTCAACGAGGCAGATTACTGCGACAATCAACAGATCCTTCTTCCAGTAAAGTCCGTCACTGGGTCTCTTGTTCTTGCTGCCCCACGTTCGGGCACCAAAATAATGTTGAGGCCCAAGCTCGAGTCCCTGTTCAGGTGCCAAAATAATGTTGGGGACCGCACTAGCCCCAAGTTGGGGTGGCCAAAATAAATGTTGCAGCCCAGGCAAAATGTTGAGGCCCAGGCCGACCCACGTTTGGGCGGCCACTGTATCCGGGCCCAAGCTGCTGCTCCGGTCTGCAGGTCGGGTTTCAGCAAGAGCGAAGGTGAGGGCAGATTCTACCTAATGTCTGATGTGTATGAATCTCTCTCTCTGGTCTGATGTCTGGTTCAGTCTTCTATAGTCTGATTCTAAGCCACGCCTTTAAGTTACACCTTTAATCATGCCCTTAGGTCTTGTCTCTAACTCTGATCTCTATACTTCTAAATCATACTCTTAAGTCATACACCTTTAATCTCACACACCTTTAATCTCACGCACCTTTAATCTCAAGGTATCTAAACGAAGATTATCGGAGTGCTCTCAGCTGTTGTAGGCTATTGTCATTCAAGTCTCATGTCAGGGTATATGGCTCAAGATGGCTGCAAAGCTGATAGCCGCTTTCTGCTAAAAGTCGGCCCCCAACACACCACATGGTCATCTTCCCCACTGTCCACCACATGGACATCCTTCACACTGTCCACCACAGGGACGTCCTACCCAACAGTCCACCAGAGTGTGGTACTCCGCACTGTCCATCACAAGGACATCCTCCTGTGTACATCAGAGATGTCCTCACCACTGTGCACCACAGGGACATACTTTGCATTTTCCACCACAGGGATGTTATTCACACTGTACACCAAAGTGAGGTCCTTCCTGATGTCCATCAAAGGGGCATCCTTACCACTTTCCACAACAGGGTTGTCCTCACCACTGTCCACCACAGGGATGTCCTCCTCACTGTATAAAACAGGGAAGTACTCTAAACTGTACACCTCAGTGATGTCCTCTTTCATTATCACCACAGAATCTTTCTCCCCAGGGTCCACCAGAGGAACATCCTCACCACCGTCCACCAGAGGGACGTCCCCCCACTCTCCACCACAGATACATCTTCCCAGCTGTCCACTACAGAAATGTCCTTCCCACTGTCCACCACAGGGGGTCCTCTCCACTGTCCACCACAGGCATGTCCACCACACTGTCCAAAACAGGAAGATTCTCTCCACTGTCCATCACAAAAACATCGAATCCACTATCCACCAGAGTAACCTCCTCATCATTGTCCATCACTGGGACATCTTTCCCACTGTCCACCACAGAGAGGTCCTCCCAGCTGTCCACCACAGGGACATCCTTCTTACTATTCACCACAAGGACATCCTCTCCACTGTGCACCACAGGGACATCCTTTCATACAAACAGGGATGACCTCACCCTTGTGCACCACAGGAACATCTTCTTATGGACACCAGGGATGTCCTCACCACTGTCTACCTCAGAGATGTCCTCAACACACTCCATGGCAGGGACATCATTCCCAAAGTCCACCAAAGGATGTTCTCCTTTGCACTAGAGAAACGTCCTCACCACTGTACATCACAGGATGTCCTCCCTACTATTTACCAAAGAAACATATTCCCCACTGTCCACCAAAGAGAAGTCCTTTCCACTGTCCAACAAAGTGACGTCCTTCCCACTGTCCACCAAAGGTACATCTTTCAACTGTCCACCTAAGTGACAACCTCCCCTCTCTTCACCACAGGGGAATTCTTCCCACTTTCCACCACAGGGAGTTTCTCCACAATGTCCACCAGAGGGACATGCTTCCCACTGTCCACCACACGAAGGTACTTCCCAATTTCCACAACATGAAGGTCCTTCCCACAAACCACAACATAAATGTCCTCCCCACTGTCCAACACATGGACCTTTCTCCCACTGCCCACAACAGGGATGTCCTTCCGACTGTCGACCACAGGGAGGTCCTCCCCTCTGTCCACCATAGAGACATCCTTCTGCCTGTCCACCACAGTGATGTCTTCCTCAATGTCCTCCAAAGTGACGTCCTTCCCACTGTCGACCACAAGTGCATCATTTCAACAGTCCAACACAGGGAAGTCCTTTTCACTGTCCACCACAGGGATGTCCTCCCCACTGTGCACCACAGGGACATCATCGTGTGCACAACAGAGACTTCCTCATGAATGTGCACCAAAGGGACATATTCAGGGGCACACCATAGACGTCCTCACCACTGTCCACCAAAGAGATGTCCTCTGCACTCTCCAAAACAGAGACATCCGTCCCATGGATGACCTAAATTACGTTCTCAAGTGCACCACAGTAACGTCCTTACCACTGTTTACTACAGGGATGACCTCCCCGCTGTCCAGGACAGGGACATCCTTACCACTGTCCACAAAAGAAATGTCCTTCCCACTCTCCACCAAAGCAACATCCTTTCCACTGTCCATCAGTTACATCCTTCCCACTGTCCACCACAGGGACATACTCCCCACTGTCCACCAAAGGGAATTCGTCTCCACTGTCCACAACAGGGACCTCCTTCCAACTATCCACCACAGGTACGTCTTTCCCACTGTCCACCAGAAAAACGTTCTTCCAACTGTCTACCACAGGGACATCCTCCCCAGTGTCAACCAAAGTGATGTCCACCCCTCTGTCCACCACAGGGATGTTTTCCACACGGTCCAACACAGGGGTATCCTCACAAAAGTCCACCACATGGACATCCTTCCTACTGTCCACCACAGGCACATCCTTCCCACTGTTTACAACATGGATGTCCTTCCCACTGTAAACCAAAGAAATGTCCTTCCAACTGTTGACTACATGGACATCCATCACACTGTCCACTACAGGGAGGTCCTCCTCACCGTACACCACAGGGAGATCCTCCCCATAGTCCACCACACGGATGTCCTCCACACTGTAATCCTCAGGGATGTCCTCCTCAGTGTGCACTACAATGAAGTACTCAACACTCTATGCCACAGGGATGTCCTTCCCACTGACCACCTCAGTGACTACCTCGACTCTTTCCATCACAGGGACATCCTACCCACTGTCCAACACAGAAAGGTTCTTCCTGCTGTCCACCACAGAGGCATCCTTACCACTATTTACCACAGGGTCATCCTCACCAATGTCCACCACAGGAAAATCCTTCCCACTGTTCACCACAAGAACATTCTTTCCACTGTGCACCACAGGGACATTCTTCTGTGCATAATAGAAATATTCTTACCACTGTGCATCGCAGAGATGTCTCTGCACTCTCCACTCCAGGGAAATCCTTTTCACTGTCCACCAAAGAGAAATTTTCTTGTGCACCAGAGGAACGTCCTCCCTACTGTCCACAAGGCCATCATCCCCACTGTCCACCACAGTGAAATTCTCTCACCATTGTCCACTGCAGAGATGTCCTTCCCACAGTCCACCACAGGGATTTCCTCCCAACTGTCAAACACAGGGACATCCTTCCCACTGTAAACCACAGTGACATCCTCCCCACTGTGCACCACAGGGATATCCTCCTGCACACAACAGAGATGTCCTCATGAATGTGCACCACAGGGACATCTTCTGTTGAACACCATAGACATCCTCACCACTGTCCACCCCAGAGATGTCCTCTGCACTCTCCAAAACAGGGACATCCTTCCCAAGGTCCACCAAAATAATGTTTTCCTGTGCACCACAGAAACATCATCACCACTGTCCACCACAGGGACGTCCTCATCACTGTCCAGCATAGGGATCCCAATTATCCAACACAAAGTGTTCCTCTTCACTGTCCACCACAAAGATGCCCTTCCCACTATCCACCACAGAGACTTCCTCCCAGCTGTCCACCACAGGAATGTCCTCCCAACTGTCCACCAGAGGGATATCCTTCCCACTGTTCACCACGAGGAGGTCCTTCCCAATATCCACAAAAGTGACGTCCTTTTTAAATTCCACAAAATAAAAGTCCTTCTCACTCTCCACCACAGGGACATCCTTCCCAATGTCTACCAAAGGGAGGTCCTCTCTACTGTCCACCACAGTGATGTCCTTTCCACTGTCCACCACAGGGACATCCTACTCACTGTCCACCACAAGGACATCCTCCCCACTGTCCACCCCAGACACCACCTCCCCACTGCCCACAACGGGAATGTCCTACACTCTGTCAGCCACAGGGACATCCTGCCCAATGTCCACGGAAATAATGTTCTCACCAATGTCCAACACAGGGTTGTCCTCAGCACTCTTCACCACAGGGACATCTTTTTTCCATCAACCACAAAGACATTCTCCCCATTGTCCACCACAGAGATGTTTTCCCACAGTCCACAACAGGGGAGTCCTCACCAATGTCCAGCACAGGGGTGTTCTTTACCATTGTTCAAAACAGAATCATCCTCCACACTGTGCACCACAGGGACATCCTCCTCTGCACAACAGGGTCGTCCTCATGACTGTGCACCACAGGGATATCTTCCAGTGCACAACAGGGACGTCTTCACCACTGTCCACCCCGGAGATGTCCTCTGCACTCTCCAAAACAGGGACATTCTTCCCAAGGTCCACCAAAATGATGTTCTCCAGTGCACCACAGAAACATCCTCACCACTGTATACTACAGGGATGACCTCCCCACTGTCCAGTACAAGGACATCCCCACCCTTGTCCACAACAAGGATGTCCATCCCACTGTTCACCCGGGGATGTCCTTTCCACTGACCACCAATGGGACTTCGTTTTCACAGTCCAACAGAGTGACATCCTTCCCACTGTCCTCCAAAGGGATGTCCTTCCCAAAGTTCACCACAGGGACGTTCTTCCAACTGTCCACCACATGGACATCCTCACCACTGTCCATCACATAAACGTCCTCACCACTGTCTACCACAGGGATGTCCTTCCAACTGTCCATTAAAGGAACGTCTTTCCAATTGTTCACCACAGGGACATTCTCCAAATTGTCCACCACAGTGACAACCTTTCCTCATCTACCACAGGGACGTAAACCCCACTGTCCACCACAGGGATGTTTCCACACTGTCCACCAAAGCGTTTTCCTCACCAATGTCCACCACTGGGGTGTTCTTTCCCACTGTTCAAAACATGAACATCCTCCCTAATGTGCACCACAGTAACATTCTCCTGTGCAAAACAGGGTCATCCTTATGACTGTGCACCACAAGGACATCTTCCAGTGCACACCAGAGACATCTTCACAACTGTCCACCCAAGAGATGTCCTCTGCACTCTCCAAAACAGGGACATTCTTCCCACGGTAAACCAAAGGGATGTTCTCCAGTGCACCACAGAAAGGTCCTCACCACTGTTCACCACAGGTATGTTCTCCCCACTGTCCATCACAGGGACACCCTTCCCACTTTCCACAACATGGTCATCCTTCCCATTGTCCACCACAGTGACATCCTTCCCACTGACCACCATAAAGAGGTCAAACCCACTGTCCAACACAGGGATGTCATATCCACTGTCCAGCAAAGGGATGTCCTTCCCACAGTCTGCCACAGAGACATTCTTCCAACTCTCCACCACACAGACATCCTCACCACTGTCCATCACATGGACATCCTCACCACTGTCTACCACAGGGATGTCCTTCCCACTGTCCATCAAAGGGACGTCCTTCCCACTGTCCACCACAGGGACATCCTCCAAATTGTCAACCACAATGACATCCTTCCCTCGTCTACCACAGAGACGTAAACCCCACTGTTCACCACAGGGATGTTTCCCCACTCTCCACCACAGGGTTGTCCTCATCAATGTCCACCACTGGGGTGTTCTTTCCAACTCTTCAAGACAGGGACATCCTCCCTACTGTGCACCACAGGAACAATCTCCTGTTCACAACAGGGACATCCTCACAACTGTGCACCACAGGGACATCTTCCAGTGGACACCAGCTACGTCCTCACCACTGTCCACCCCAGAGATATCCTGTGCACTCTCCACAACAGGGAAATCCTTCCTAGGGTCGACCAAAGAGATGTTCTCCTGTGAACCACAGAAATGTTCTCACCACTGTTCATCACAGGACGTCCTCCCCACTGTCCACAAAAGGAATGAATTCCCCACTGTCCACCAAAGAGAAGTCCTTTCCACTGTCCACAACAGTGACGCCCTTCCCACTGTCCACCACAGGGAAGTCCTTCCCACTGTCCAACACAAAGAGTTCCTCCCAGCTGTCCACCACAGGGACGTCCTTCTCACTGTTCACCAAAAGGACATCCTCCCCACTGTTCACCACAAGGACATCTTCCCGTGCACAACAGGGATGTCCTCACCCTTGTGCACCACAGGAACATCCTTCTGTGCACACCATGGATTTCCTCACCACTGTCTACCCCAGAGATATTCTCCGCACTCTCCACGACAGGGACATCATTCCCAATGTCCACCAAATGGACATTCTCCTTTGCACCAGAGAAGCATCCTTACCCCTGTCCACCACAAGACGTCCTCCCCAATGTCCACCAAAGGAAACTCCTCTCCACTGTCCACAACATGGGCATCCTTCCAACTATCCACCACAGGGATATCCTTTCCACTGTCCACCAGAAGACGTCCATCCAACTGTTTACCACAGGGATATCCTCCCCAGTGTCAACCAAAGGGACATCCACCCCTCTGTCCACCACAGGAATATTTTCTGCACAGTCCAACACAGGGGTGTCCTCACCAATGTCTACCACAGGGACATCCTTCCTACTGTCCACCACAGGGAGGTCCTCCACAATGTCCACAACATGGATGTCCTTCCCACTGTAAACCAAAGAAATGTCCTTCCCACAGTCCACCACAGGGACGTCCTTCCAGCTGTCGACTACATGGACATCCACCCCACTGTTCAACACAGGGAGGTCCTCCCCACCCTCCACCACAGGGAGGTCCTCCCCATAGTCCCCCACAAGGATGTCCTCCACAGTTTAATCCACAGGGATATCCTCCTCAGTGTGCACTACAGTGAAGTACTCAACACTCTATACCACAGGGATGTCCTTCCCACTGAACACCTCATGACTACCTCCCCTCTTTCCATCACTGGGACATCCTACCCAATGTCCACCACAGAAAGGTTCTCCCTGCTGTCAATCACAGGGACATCCTTACCACTATATACCACAGGGTCATCCTCACCAATGTCCACCACAGGAAAATCCTTCCCACTGTTCACCACAGGAACATCCTTTCCACTGTGAACCACAGGGACATTCTTCTGTGCATAACAGAAATGTTCTTACCACTGTCCATCGCAGAGTTGTCCTCTGCACTCTCCACTCCAGGGAAATCCTTCCCACTGTCCACCAAAGAGATGTTTTCTTGTGCACCACAGAAAGGATCATCAGAAGGATCATCCTTCCCGCTGTCCACAAGGCCACCATCCCCACTGTCCACCACAGTGAAATTCTCTCACCAATGTCCACCACAAAGATGTCCTTCCCACAGTCCACCACAGGGATTTCCTCTCAACTGTCAAACACAGGGACGTCCTTCCCATTGTAAACCACAGGGACATCCTCCCCACTGTGCACCACAGGGACATCCTCCTGTGCACAACAGAGACGTCCTCATGAATGTGCACCACAGGGACATCTTCTCGTCCACACCATAGATGTCCTCACCACTGTTCACCCCATAGATGTCCTCTGCACTCTCCAAAACAGGGACATCCTTCCCACCATCCACCAAAATAACATTTTCCTGTGCACCACAGAAACCTTCTCAGCACTGTCCACCACAGGGACATCCTCATCACTGTCCAGCACAGGGATGTCCTTAACACTATCCACCACAGGGACATCCTCCACAGTGTTCACCACAGGGAAATCCTTCTGCCTGTCCTCCACAAGGATGTCCTCCCCACTCCTCACAAAAAGACATGCTTCCCATTGTCCACCACAGGGATGTCATCCCAATTATTTAACAGAGACAGTTCCTCTTCACTGTCCAGCACAGATATGTCCTTCCCACTCTCCACCACAGGGATGTCCTCCCAACTGTCCAACAGAGGAATATCCTTCGCATTTTTCAACACAAGGAGGTTTTTCGCAATGTCCACAAAAGGGACGTCCTTTTTACTGTCCACAACATAAACGTCCTTCTCACACTTCACAACAGGGACATCCTTCCCACTGTCTACCACATGGAGGTCTTATCTACTATCCACAACAATGATATCCTTTCCACTGTCCACCACAGGGACATCCTCCTCACTGTCCACAACAAAAATATCCTTCCCAATGTCCACCACAGAAAGTACCTCTCCATTGTCCACCATGGGAACATCCTACACTCTGTCAGCCACAGGGACATCCTGCCCAATGTCCACCACAGGGATGGTCTCACAAATTTTCAACACAGAGTTGTCCTCGGCACTCTTCACCAAAGGGACATCTTTCCCCCTCAAACACAAAGAAGTCAAACCCACTGTCCACCACAGAGATGTTTCCCAACTGTCCACAACAGGGGCGTCCTCACCAATGTCCACCACAGGGGTGTTCTTTCCCATTGTTCAAAACAGGAACATCCTCCCCACTGTGCACCACAGGGACATCCTCCTCTCCACAACAGGGTAGTCCTCATGACTGTGCACCACAGGGACATCTTCCAGTGCACAACAGGGACGTCTTCATCACCAGAGATGTCTTCTGCACTATCCAAAACAGGGACATTCTTCCCAAGGTCCACCAAAATGACATTCTCCAGTGCACCACAGAAAGTCCTCACCACTGTATACAACCGGGATGACCTCCCCACAGTCCAGCACAGGGACATCTCTCCACTGTCCACAAAAGAGATGTCCTTCCCACTGTCCACCTCAGGAATGTCCTTTCTACTGTCCACCAAAGGGATGTCCTTTCCACTGTCCACCACAGTTTGTCCTTCCAAATGTCCACACAAGGTATGTCTTTCCCAAAGTCCAACAAAGGGACGTTCTTCCAACTGCCCACCAAATGGACATCCTCCCCACTGTCCATCACATGGACGTCCTCACCACTGTCTACCACAGTGGCATCCTTCCCACTCTCCTTCAAAGGGACATCCTTCCCACTGTCCATCACATGGACATCCTCCAAATTGTCCAACACAGTGACATCCTTAACTCGTCTACCACAGAGAGATAAACCCCACTGTCCACCACAGGGATGTTTCCCCACTCTCCACCACAGGGTTGTCCTCATCAATGTCCACCACTGGAATGTTCTTTCCCACTGTTCAAGACAAGGACATCCTCCCTACTGTGCATTACAGGAACAATCTCCTGTTCACAACATGGATGTCCTCATGACTCTGCACCACAGGGACATCTTTCAGTGCACATCAGGGATGTCCTAACCAGTGTTCAAGCCAGAGATGTCCTCTGCACTCACCAGAACATGGAAATCCATCCTACAGTCCACCAAAGAGACATTCTCCTGTGCACCACAGAAACGTTCTCACCACTGTTCACCACAGGGATGTCCATGCTACTGTCCACCACAGGGACATCCTTCCCACTGTCCACCACAGGGACGTCCTTCCCACTGTCCACAACAAGAACGTCCTTCCCACTGTCCACCACAAAAGTATATACCCCACTGTCCACAACAGGGATGTACTTCCCACTGTCGCCCAAAGGCACGTCCTTCCTACTGTCCACCAAATGTACAGCTATCAACTGTCCACCACAGTGACATCCTCCCCACTGTCCACCACAGGGAAATTCTCCCCACAGACAACCACAAGGATGTCCTTCATATAGTCTACCATATAGAAGTCCTCTTTGTAGTCTACCAAAGGGATGTCCTTTCAACTGTCCACCAGAGGGATATCCTCCAAATTGTTTACCACAGTGACATCCTTTTCACTGTTCACTACTGGGAAATCCTACCCACTATGCACCAAACGGAAAGTTTCCTGTACACAACAGGTATAACCTCACCACTGTGCACCACAGGGATATTCTCCTTTGCACCTCAGGGATGTCAGCAACACTCTCCACCCCAGAGTTGTCCTCTGAACTCTCCACGACAGGGACATCCTCCCCACTATCCAACAAAAAAAAATCTTTCACAATATTCACCACAGGGCTGTCACCTGAAATGTCCAACACAGAAAAGTCCTCTTCACTGTCCACCACAGGGATGTCCTCCACACTGTCCACCAGAGAGATATCCTTCCCACTGTTCACCACAAAGAGATCCTTCCCAATATCGAAAACAGGGACTTCCTTCCCACTCTCCACAACATAAATGTTCTTCCCATAGTCCACCATAGTATGTTTCTCTCTACTGTCCGCCACAGAGATGTACTTTCCATTGTCCACCAAAGGGACTTTTTTTTTGCACCAAAGAAACTTCCTCACCACTGTCCACCACAGCAATGTCCTCACCATTGTTCATCACTTTGACGTCCTTTCCACTTTCCACAATGAGGAGGTCCTCTCCATAGTCCACCACAGAAACATACTTTCCACTCTTCACCACAGGGGCATCCTTCCCAATATCCACGACAGGGAGGTCCTCACCACTGTCCACAACAGGGACGTCCTTTCCACTGTCCACCACAGAAATATCCTCATCACCATCTATCACAGGGACATCTTTACCACTGTCTAACATAGAGAGGTCCTCTCTGTTGTCCACCACATTGACATCCTTCACACAGTCCACCACGGTAATGTCCTCTCAGTTGTTTATAACAGAAACGTCCTCCCCACTGTCCACCACAGGGGCGACCTACTTACTCTCCACCACAGGGAGAACCTCCCCACATACAACAGGGATGCCCTTCCCATTGTCCAACACATGGATATTTTTTCACTGTCCAAAAAAGGACTTCCTTCCCACTGTTTACCACAGGGACATCTTCCTAACTGTCCACTACACAAATATGTTCCCAACTGTCCACTACGTAAACATCCATCCCACTGTACACAAAAGGTACATACTCCCCACTGTCCTCCATAAGGACATCCATCCCACTGTCCACAGCAGATAGGTACTACCAACTGTCCACCAATGGGACATCCTCCCACTGTCCACCCCAAGGAGTTCCTTCCTCACATACCACGACAGGGACATCTTTCCCACTGTCCACCTAGGGTCACCCTTCCCACTGTGCACAACACAGTCATCTTTCCCACTGTCCACCAGATGGACATCCTTCCCACAGTCCACCACAGGGACGTCCTACCCCAGAGTCCATCAGAGTGTGGTCCTTCCCACTGTCCACCACCTGGACATACTGCTGTGCACAAGAGTGATGTCCTCAGCACTCTGCACCACAGGGACATACTCTTAGTTGTCCACCAAAGGGACGTCCTTCCCACTGTCCACCAAAGTGAGGTCCTACCTGCAGTCCACCACAGGGGCATCCTTAACACTGTCCACCACAGGGATGTCCTTCCCACTGTTCACCAGAGGGACATCTTCCCCAATGTGCCCAAAATTGATATCCTTTTACTGTCCACAACAGGGATGTCTATCCCACTGTCCAACACAGAAAGGTCTTCCCTGCTCTCCACCACAGGGACAGTCTTCCCACTGTTCACCATAGAATGTCCTTTCCACTGGCCACCACAGGCACATCCTCTCCACTGTCCACCAGAGGGATGTTCTTTCCATTGTACACCGGAGAGAGGTCCTTTCCACTTTATAGCACAGAGACATTCTTACCACTGCCCACCACAGAGATGTCCTCCCCACTGTCCACCACAAGGATGTGTTCCGCACTTTAAACAGGGATGTCCTCCCCACTGTCCATCACAGAGACATCCTACCCATGTCCACCACAGGGAAGACCTCCCCACTGTCCATCATAGGGATGTACTCCACTTGCCCACAAAATGGACATCTTTCCCCTGGCCTCAAAAAGGACATTATTCCCACAGTTTAGCACAGGAATGCCCTCCCCACTGTCCAGTAAAGGGACGTTCTACACACTGTCCACCACAGGGAGGTCCAAACAACTGTCCACCACAGGGATTTCCTCCCTAATGTGCATCAGAGAGAAATCCTCCCCACTGTCCCCCACAGAAATTTCCTCCTGTGTACCACAAGGACATCCATAAAACTGTCCACCACAAGGTCAAGTTCACCAATGTCCAGCACAGTGATGTCTTTCCCCCTGTTCAACACAGGTACATCCTCCTGTGCACAACAGGGACATCCTGACCAATGTGCAACACAAGGACACCCTTTCCTCTGTCCACAACAGTGACATCCTCCCCAATGTTCACTACAGAGTGGACCTCCCCACAGTCCACCACATTGACATCTTTCTTTCCCACTGTCCACAAAAGAAGCTCCTCCTCACTTTACACCACTGGGACATCCTCCTATGCACAACAGGAATGTCATCACAACTGTGCACCACAGAAATATTTTTCCCACTGTCTACCACAGGGACATCCTCCTGTGTACTACAAGGACATCCTTACCACTGTCCACAACATGGTTGTCCTCAACAATATGCACTAAAGGGAAGTCCTCATCTATGTTCACCACATGAATATCCTCCACACTGTAAACCACAGAGACATCCTATCCATTGTCCACCACAGGATGTCCTTCTCACTGTCCACAACAGGGACCTCCTTCCCACTGTCCACCACAGGGAAGTCCTCTCTACTGTAAACCACAGGGATGTCCTTTCCACTGTCCACCACATTGACATCCTCCGCACTGTCCACAACAAACACGTATATCCCACTGTACACCAAAGAAACGTCCTCTCCACTGTCCACCACAGAGAGGTCTTCCCAACTGTCCACCACAAGGATGTCCTTTCCATTGTACACCAAAGAGATATGATTCCCAATGTCCAACACAGGAACATCCTCCTGTGTACCACAAGGACATCCTTACCACTGTCAACAAAATGGTTGTCCTCACTAATGTCCACTACATGGATGTCCTCACTGCTGTCCACAAAATATATGTCCTCCCCACTGTCCACAACAGAGACCTCCTTCCCAATGTCCACCACAAGGAAGTCCTCTCTACTGTCCACTGCAGGGATGGCCTTTCCACTGTCCACCACACTGACATCCTTTGCACTGTCCACAACAAACTTCTACATTACACTCTCCACCACAGAAACGTCCTCTCCACTGTCAACCACAGGGAGGTCCTCCCAACTGTTCACCACAGGAATGTCCTTTCCACTGTTCACCAAAGAGATGTCCTTCCCACTGTCAACCACAGGGACATCCTCCTGTGTACCACAAGAACATCCTCACCACTGTCCACAACATGAATAACCTCCACACTGTAAACCACAGGGACATCCTACACATTGTCCACCACAGGGAGGTCCTCTTCACTGTCCACAACAGGAACATCCTTCTGCCTGCCCACCACAGTGATGTCCTCCCCAATGTACACCTCAGGGACATCCTCCTGTGCACAACAGGGTTGTTCTTACCACTGTATAACCCAGAGATGTCCTCTGCACTCCCCACTACAAGGACATCCTTCACACTGTCCTGCAAAGAGACATTCCCTTGTGTATCACAGGAACATTGTTCTTACTGTCTACACGGCCGTCATCTGCACTGTCCAACACAGTGAAATCCCCTCAACACTCCACCATAGTGACATCCTCCCAACTGTCCACAACAGGGATTTCCTCCCAACTATCAAACACAGTGAAGTCCTTCCCACAGTAAACAACAGGGACATCCTTCCCACTGGGCACAACAGGGATGTCCTAACCACTGTCCACCACAGAGATGTCCTCCACACTCTCCACCATATGGACATCCTTCTGACTATGCACCACAAGGACGTTCTGTGCACCACAGTAACTTCCTCCCCACTGTCCACCACAGTGAAATACTCTCCACTGACCACCACAGAGATGTCCTACCCACTGTCTAAAACAGGGATATCCTTCACACAATTCAAAACAGAAAGGTCCTCCCTGCTGTTTACCACAGGGACGTCCTTCCCTCTGTCCACCTCAGTGATATCCTCCTCTCAGACCATAAGAGGGATGCCCTTCCCACTTTCCACGACAGTGACGTTCTCCCCACTGTCCACAAGAGGGTTATACTTCCTACTGTCCACAACAAGAAGGTCTATCCCAATGTCTACAACAGGGAGGTCCTTCCCACAGTCCACAACATATATATCCTTCCAATGTCCACCACAGGGACCTCCTTCCCACTGTTTACCACAGGAAAGTCCTCTCTACTGTCCACTTAAGGCATGTCATTTCCATTGTTCACAAAAAGGATGGCCCCCACACTGTCAACAACAGGCATGTCCCTTTCACTATCCACCACAGGGACCCCCTTCCCACTCTCCACCACAGGGAAGTCCTCTCTACTGTCCACCACAGGGATGTCCTGTCCACTGTCCACCACAGGGATGTCCACAGCACTGTCCTCAGCAGGCATGTCCTTTCCACTGTCCACCACAGAAAGGTACACCCTGCTATCCACAAAAGGAATGTACTTCCTAATGTTCAGCTCAATGAGGTCCTTTCCTCTGTCCACCACAGTGATGTCCTTCCCAATGTAGACCACAGAGATGTCATTCCAGCTGTCCACCACAGGTACATTCTTTCCACTTTCCACCACAAAAACGTATTCCCCACCGTCCACCAAAGGGATGTCCTTCCCTCATTCCACCACATAGACGTCGATCACACTGTCCACAAAGAAATGTCCTCCACACTGTCCACCATAGGGACATCCTCCTGTGTACTACAAGGACATCCTTACCACTGTCCACAACATGGATGTCCTCAACAATATGCACTACAGGGATGTTCTTACCACTATCCACCCAAGAGATGTCTTCTGCAACCCCTTACAAGGACATCCTTCTCACTGTCCACCAAAGTGACATTCTCTTGTGCACCACAGGAGCATTTTCCTTACTGTCCAAAAGTCCGTCATCCAAACTGTCCACCACAGTGAAATCCTCTCAACTCTTCAACACAGGGACATCCAACCAACTGTCCACAACATGGATGTCCTCCCAACTATCAAACACAGAGATGTTTTTCCCACTGTAAACAACAGGGACATCCTCCCTACTGTGCACCACAGGGACATCCTCCTGTGCATAACAGGGATGCCTTAACCACTGTCCACCACAGAGATTTCCTCTGCACTCTCCACCATATGAACATCCTTCCAAATATGCACCACAGGGACATTCTCCAGTGCACCACAGTAACATCCTCCCCACTTTCCATCACAGTGAAATCCTTCCCACTGTCCACCACCAGGATGTCCTCACCACTGTCTACAAAAGGGATGTCCTTCCCACTATTCACACCAGAAAAGTCATCCGAGCTGTCCACCAAGAGGACGTCTTTTCCAGTGTACACTTCAGTGATATCTTCTCAGATCATAACAGGGATGTCCTTCCCACTGTCCACCAGAAGGAGGTCCTCCGCACTGTCCACCAAAAGCACACCCTTCCCACTGTCCACCACAAAGAGGTCTTTCCCAATGTCCACAACAGTGACGCCCTTCCCACTCTCCACAAAATATATGTCCTTCCCACTGTCCACCACAGGGAACTCCTCTCTACTGTCCAACACAGGGATGTCCTTTCCACTGTCCACCAGATTGATGTCCTCCGCACTGTCCACCACAGGGAAGTTCTCCCAACTGTCCACCACAGAGACGTCCTTTCCATTGTTCACCAAAGATATGTCCTTTTCACTGTCCACCACAGGGACATCCTCCTGTGTACCACAACGACATCCTTATTACTGTCCACAACATGGTTGTCCTCACCAATGTCCACTACAGGGAAGTCCACACCACTGTCTACAACTTGAATATCCTCCACACTGTAAACCACAGGGACATCCTACCCATTGTCCACCACAGGGAGGTCCTCTTCACTATCCACAACAGGAACATCCTTCTTCCTGTCCACTACAGTGATGTCCTCTCCACTGTACAACTCAAGGACATCCTCCTGTGCACAACAGGGATGTTCTTACCACTGTCCACCTCAGAGATTTCTTCTGCACTCTCCATTACAAGGACATCTTTCTCAGTGTCCACCAAAGAGACATTCTCTTGTGTACCACAGGAACATTGTTCTTACTGTCTACAAGGCCGTCATCTGCACTGTCCACCACAGTGAAATCCTCTCAGCTCTCCACCCCATCCACAACAGGGATGTCCTCCCAACTATGAAACACAGTTAAGTCCTTCCCACTGTAAACAACAGGGACATCCTCCCCACTGGGCAAAACAGGGATGTCCTAACCACTGTCCACCACATAGATATCCTCCACACTCTCCACGACGTGGACATCCTTCTGACTATGCACCACAAGGACGTTCTCCAGTGCACCACAGTAACACCCTCCCCACTGTCCACCACAGTGAAATCCTTCCCATTGTCTACCAAAGGTGTGTCCTCTCCCCTGTCTACAACAGGGATGTCCTTCCCACAATTCAAAACAGAAAGGTCCTCCCTGCTGTCGACAACAGGGACGTCCTTCCCTCTCTCCACCTCAGTGATATCCACCCCTCAGACCATAACAGGGATGTTCTTCCCATTTTCTACCACAGGTAAGTCCTCCCCATTGTCCACAGGAGGGTCATCCTTCCCACTGTCCATCAAAATGTTTTCCCAATGTCCACCACAGGAACCTCGTTCTGACTGTCCACCACAGGGAAGTCCTCTCTAATGTCCACCATAAGTATGTCCACCACACTGTCCACAATAGGCATGTCCTTCCCGGTGTCCATCACAGAAAGGTACACCATACTGTCCACAACAGGAATGTCTTTCCTAAAGTCCACTTCAATGATGTCCTTTTCATTTGTCCACCACAGTGACTTCCTTCCAACTGTCCACCACATGGTGATCCTCCCCACTTTCCACCAGTGGGATATGCTTGCCACTGTAGAACACATGGAGGTCCTTCCCAATGTCCACAACATGTACGTCCTTCCAACAATCCACAACATAAATGTCCTTCCCACTATCCACCACAGAATCCATCTTCCCACTGTTCATCACAGAGAGGTCCTCTCTACTATCCACCACAGGGTTGTCCTTACCACTGTCCTCCTAAGTGACGAACTCCCCTCTCTCCAACACAAGAACATTCTTCCCACACTACAGCACAGGGAGTTCCTCCCCAATGTCCACCAGAGGGACATCCTTCCCACTGTTCACCACAAGGACGTCTTTCCCAACGTACACGACAAAGACGTCATTCCTACAGTCCAAGACATATATATCCTTCCAATGTCCACCACAGGGACCTCTTTCTCACTGTTCACAACAGGAATATCCTCTCTACTCTCCACCACAGGTATGTCATTTCCACTGTCCACCACAGGGATGTCCTCCACCCTGTCTAAAACAGGCATGTCCTTCCCACTGTCCACCACAGAAAGGTTCACCCTGCTGTTCACAACAGGAACATACTTCCAAATGTCCACTAAATTATGTCCTCTCTTCTGTCTATGACAGAGACGTCTTTCCCACTGTCCACCACATGGTGATCCTCCAAACTGTCCATGAGAGGGACATGCTTCCCACTGTCCACCACACAGAGTTCCTTCCCAATGTTGACAACATTGACGTCCTTCCCACAATCCAAAACATAAATGTCCTCCCCACTGTCCAAAACATCGACCATCTTACCTCTGTTCACCACAGTAGGGTCCTCTCTATTGTCTACCACAGTGATGTCCTTAACACTGTCCAAAACAGTGATATCCTCCCCACTTTCCACAACAGGGATGTCCTTCCCACTGTCCTCCACAGAAAGGTCCTCCCCATTGTCTACCACAGGGATGTCTTTCCCACTGTCCACCTAAGTGACGTCCTCCCCTCTGTCCACAAGAGTGACATTCTTCCCAAAGTTCACCACAAGGATGTCTTTCCCAATGTTCACAACAGAGATGTTCTTCCCACAGTCCACAACATAAATGTCCTTCCCACTGTCCACCACAGGGACCTCCTTAAAACTGTCCACCACAGTGAGTTCCTCTCAGCTGTCCATCAAAGTGATGTTCTTTTCACTGTTCATGACAGGGACATCCACTCAACTGTCCACAACAGAGATCTTCTTTCCACTATCCACCACAGGGACATCCTCCCCAGTGTCTAACATAGGAACGTACTACACACTGTTCACCACAGGGACGTCCTACCCACTGTGTACCACAGGGAGGTCCTCCCCAATCTCCACCACAGGTAATTCTTCTCCACTGTCCACCACAGGTACGTCATTTCGACTGTCCACCACAGAAATTTCCTCCCCACTGTCCACCACAGTGACATACTACACACTGACCACCACAAGGATGATCTTCATACAGTCCACCATAGAGAAGTTCTCCCTGTTGTCCACCAAAGAGATGTCCTTCCCACTGATCTCCCTAGGTACTTCCTCCAAATTGTCGACCACAGTGACATCCTTTTCACTGTTCACCACTGAGATATCCTACACACTTTGCACAACAGGGACATTTCTGTGCACAACAGGGATATCCTCACCACTGTGCACCACAGGGACATACTCCTTTGCACACCAGGGATGTCAGCAACACTCTCCACCCCAGAGATATCCTCTGCACTCTCCATGACAGGGACATCCTCCCCACTATCCACCAAAGAAACATCTTTCCCTCTATTCACCACAGGGATGTCATCCCAAATGTCCAACGCAGAGAAGTCCTCTTCACTGTCCACCACAGGGATGTCCTCCCCACTGTCCACCAGAGGGATATCCTTCCCACTGTTCACCACAAGGAGGTCCTTCCCAATATCGACAGCAGGGATGTTCTTCCCACAGTCCACAACATAAATGTTCTTCCCACTGTCCACCACAGTGTGTTTCTCTCTTCTGTCCAGCACAGAAATGTACTTTCCACTGTCCACCAAAGGGACATTTTCCTTTGCACCAGAGAAACTTCCTCACCACTCTCCACCACAGAAACGTCCTCACCACTTTCCACCACTGTGACGTCCTTTCCAATTTCCACCATGAGGAGGTCCTCTCCACTGTCCACCAGAGAAACATCCTTTCCACTGTTCACCACAGGGACGTTCTTTCCAATATCCATGACAGGAAGTTCCTCACCACTGTCCACAACAGAGACGTCCTTTCCACTGTCCACCACATTAATGTCCTCTCAGTTTTCAAAAACAGAAACATCCTCCCCACTGTCCACCATAGGTACGTCTTACTTACTGTCCACCACAGGGAGAACCTCCCCACTGTCTACAACAGGGAATTCCTTTTTATTGTCCACCACATGGACATCCTTTTGCTGTCCACAAAAAGTACTTCCTTCCTACTATTTACAACAGGGACGTCTTCCTAACTGTCCACCACACAAATATGTTTCCAACTGTGCACTATAGAAACATCCATCCCACTATACACAACAGGGACATACTCCCCACTGTCCTCCACAAGGATGTCCATCCAACTGTCCACAACAGAAAGGTCCTACCCACGGTCCACCACAGGGACATCCTTCCAACTGTCCACTCCAAGGATTTCCTCCCCACAGTCCACCACAAGGACATCCTTTCCACTGTCCAACAAAGGGACATCCATCCCACTGTCCAAAACACAAACATCTTTCCCACTTTCCACCACATTGACGTCCTTCCCAATGTCCACCACAGGGACATCCTACCCCACAGTCCATCAGACTGTGGTCCTTCCCACTGTCCACCACAAGGACATCCTCCTGTGCACAACAGGGATGTCCTTACCACTGTGCATCACAGGGACATATATTGCACTGTCCACCACAGGGACGTCATTCCCACTGTCCACCAAAGTGACATGCTCTCTGCTGTCCACCACAGAAGCATCTTTACCACTGTCCACCAGAGGGTTTTCCTCAGCACTGTTCACCACAGGGATGTCCACCTCACTGTGTAAAACAGAGAAGTTCTCTCCAATGTAGACCTCAGGTATGTCCTCCTTACTTACCGCCACAGAAAATTTCTCCCCAATGTCCACTAGAGGAACATCCTCATCACTGTCCACCAGAGGGACGTTCTCCCTACTCTCCCCTACAGAAACATCTTCCCCACTGTCCACTACAGGGACATGTTCCCCACTGTCTACAATAGTAACATCCTCCAACTCTAAATAACAGGGATGTCCTTCCCAATGTCCACCACATAGAGGTCCTATCCAGTGTTCACTACAGGGATATCCTTCATACTTTCAAACACATAGAGGTCCTCCCAGCTGTCCACCTCAGGGATATCCTTCTCACTATTTACCACAAGGACATCCTCCCCAGTGTGCACCACAGGGACATCCTCCCTTGCACAACAGTGATGTCCTCACCCTTGTGCACCACAGGAACAACTTCCTGTGCACACCAGGGATTTCCTCAACACTGTCCACCCCAGAGATGTCCTGTGCACTCTCCAAAACAGGGACATCCTTCCCACTGTCCACCAAAATAATATTTTCCTGTGAACCACAGAAACGTCCTCACCAATGTCCACCACAGGTACATCCTCCACTGTTCAGCACAGGGATATCCTTCTGCCTGTTGACCACAGGGATGTCCTCTCCACTCGCCACAAAAAGACATCCTTCCCACTGTCCACCACAGAGATGTCATCCCAACTGTCCAACACAGAGAGTTCTTCTTCACTGTCCACCACAGAGATGTCCATCCCACTGTCCACCACAAGGATGTCCTTCCAACTGTCCAACAGAGGGATATCGTTCCCACAGTTCACCACAAGGACCTCCTTCCCAATGACCACAAAAGTGACGTCCTTTTTACTGTCCACAACATAAACGTCCTTCTCACTCTCCACAACAGTGACATCCTTCCCACTGTCTACCACAGGGAGGTCCTATCTACTGTCCACCACAGTGATGTCCTTTCCACTGTCCACCACAGAGACGTCCTCCTCACTGTCCACCACGAGGACATCCTTCCCACTGTCCACCACAGAAACCACCTCCACACTGTCCACTACAGGAACATCCTACACTGTGTCAGCCACAGGGACATCCTGCCCAATGTCCACCATAGGGATGTTCTCACGAATATCCAACACAGAGTTGTCCTCAGCACTCTTCACCACAGGGATATCTTTCCCCTGTCAACCACAAAGACGTCCACCCTACTGTCCACCACATAGATGTTCCCCACTATCCACAACAGGGGTGTCCTCACCAATGTCCACCACAGGGGTGTTCTTTTCAATTGTTGAAAACAGGAACATCCTCCCCACTGTGCACCACAGGGACATCTTCCAGTCCACAACAGGGAAGTCTTCAACACTGTCCACACCAGAGATTTCCTCTGCACTCTCCAAAACAGGGTCATTCTTCTTACGATCCACCAAAATGATGTTCTCCATTGCACCACAGAAACGTCCTCACCACTGTTTACTACGGGGATGACCTCCCCCCACTGTCCAGCACAGGGACATCCTCCCCACTGTCCAAAACAGGGATGTCCTTTCCACTGTCCACCACAGGGACGTCCATTCCACTATCCACCAAAGGGTTGTCCTCCCCATTGTCCATCACCACTGTCTACCTCAGGGACATTCTTCCCACTGTCTATCAAAGGGACTTCCTTCCAACTGTCCACCACAATGATATCCTCCAAATTGTCCACCACAGTGACATCCTTCCCTCGTCTACCACAGAGACATAAACCTCACTGTCCACCACAGGGATGTTTCCCCACTGTCCACCACAGGGTTGTCCTCACCAATGTCCACCACTGGGGTGTTCTTTCCCACTGTTCAAAACATGGACATCCTCCCTACTGTGCCCCACAGTAACATCCTCCTGTGCAAAACAGGATCATCCTCATGACTGTGCACCACAGTGAAATCTTCCAGTGCAAACCAGAGACATCTTCACCACTGTCCACTCCAGAGATTTGCTCTGCACTCTTCAAAACAGGGATATCCTTCCCAGGATCCACCAAAGGGACATTCTCCAGTGCATCACAGAAAGGTCCTCACCACTGTTCACCACAGGGATGTCCTCCCCACTGTCCATCACAGGGACATCCTTCCCACTTTCCACAACATTGTCGTCCTTCCCATTATCCACCACAGGGACATCCTTCCAAATTAACACCTTAGAGAGGTCCAACCCACTGTCCACCACAGGGACATCATACCCACTGTCCACCAAAGGGATGTCCTTCCCACAGTCCACCACAGAGACATTCTTCCAACTGTCCACCATATGTAAATCCTCACCACTGTCCATCACACGGACATCCTCACCAATGTCTACCACAGGGATGTCAATTCCACTGTCCATCAAAGAGATTTCCTTCCAACTATCCACCACAAGGACATCCTCCAAATTGTCCAACACAGTGACATCTTTTCCTTGTCTACCACAGAGACGGAAACCTCACTGTCTACCACAGGGATGTTTCCCCACTCTCAACCACAGGGTTTTCCTATTCAATATCAACCACTGGATTGTTCTTTCCCACTGTTCAAGACAGGGACATCTTCCCTACTGTGCACTACAGGAACAATCTTCTGTTCACAACAGGGACGTCCTCACAACTGTGCACCACAGATATGTCCTCTGCACTCTCCACAACAGGGAAATCCTTCCCACGGTCCAACAAAGAGATGTACTCATGTGCACCACACAACCGTTCTCACCACTGTTCACAACAGGGATGTCCAGCCCATTGTCCACCACAGAGACATCCTTCCCAATGTACACCAGAGGGACGTCCTTTTCTTTGTCCAAAACAAGGATGTCCTTCCAAACATCCACCACAGAAATATCCTCCCCATTGTCCACAACAGGGATGTCTTCCCACAGACCACCATGAAGACTTTCCACGCACTGCCCTCCACAGGGATATCCTACCCACTGTCTACCACAGGGACGTCCTTCCCACTGTCCACCAAAGGGACGTCCTTCACACTGTCCACCAAAGGTACATCTTTCTACTGCCCACCACACAGACATATTTTCAACTGTCCACAACAGGGACATCCAACCCACTGAACACCAAAAGGATGTCCTTCATAAAATCCACCATAGAGGAGTCCTCCCTGTTGTCCACCAAAGGGATTTCCTTCCCACAGTTCACCACAGGGACATCCTCCAAATTGTCCACCACAGTGACATCCTTTTCACTGTTCACCACTGGCACATTCTACCCACTTTGCCCAACAGGGACATTTTCCTGTGCACAACAGGCATATCCTTACCACCGTGCACCACAGGGACATCTTCCTTTGCACACCAGGGATGTCAGCAACACTCTCCACCCCAGAGATGTCCTCTGCACTCTCCAGGACAGGGACATCCTCCTCACTATCCACCAAAGAAACATCTTTTCCACTATTCACCACAGTGATGTCATCCTGAATGTCCAACACAGAAAAGTCCTCTTCACAGTCCACCACAGGGATGTCCTTCCCCCTGTCCACCACAGGGATGTCCTCCCCACTGTCTATCAGAGGGATATTCTTCCTACTGTTCACCACAAGGAGGTCCTTCACAATATCAACAACAGGGACTTACTTCCCACTGTCCACAACATAAATGTTCTTTTCACTGTCCACCAGTGTGTTTCTCTCTACTGTCCACCACAGAGATGTAATTTAAACTGTCCACCAAAGGGATGTTTTCCTTTGCACCAGAGAAACATCATCACCACTCTCCACCACAGAAACCTCCTCACCACTGTCCATGGCTGTGACATCCTTTCCACTTTCTACCATGAGAAGGTCCTCACCACTGTCCCCCACAGAAACATCTTTTCCAATGTTCACCACAGGGACATCCTTCCCAATATCCTCTCCAGGGAGGTCCTCACCACTGTCCATAACAAGAACGTCCTTTCCACTGTCCACCACAGAAACATCCTCATCACTGTCTATCACAGGGACATCTTTATCACTGTCCACCACAGAGAGGTCCTCCCTGCTGTCCACCACAGGGACATCCTCCACACTGTCCACCACAGGGTCGTCCTACTTACTGTCCACCACAGGGAGAATGTCTGCACTGCCTACAATAGGGATGCCCTTCCCATTATCCACCACATGGACATCCTTTCGCTGTCCACAAAACGGACTTTCTTCCCACTGTTTACCACAGGGACATCTTCCTAACTGTCCACCACACAAATATGTTCCCAACTGTCCATACAGAAACATCCATCCCACTGTACACAACAGGGACGTACTCCCCACTGTCTTCCACAAGGATGTCCATCCAACTGTCCACAATAGAAAGTTCCTACCCACTGTCCACCACAGGGACATCCTCCCAACTGTCCACCACAAGGAGTTCCTCCCCACAGTCCACCACAGGAATGTCCTTCCCAATGTCCACCAAAGGGACATCCTTCCCACTGTCGAAAACATGGACATCTTCCACACTGTCCACCACATGGACATGCATCTTACTGTCCACCACAGAAAAGTCCTACCCCACAGTCCACCAAAGTGTGGTCCTCCCCATTGTCCACCACAAGGACATCCTCCTGTACACAACAGGGCTGTCCTCAACACTGTGCACCACAGGGACATACTTTTCTTTGTCCACCACAGGGATGTCGTTCCCACTGTCTACCAATGTGAGGTCCTCCCAGCTGTCCACCACAGGTGCATCCTTACCACTGTCCATTACAGGGTCATCCTCACCACTGTCCACCACGGGGATTTCCTTCCCACTGTTCACCAGAGGGACATCTTCCCCAATGTGCACAAAAGTGACATCCTTTTACTGTGCACAACAGGGATGTCAATCGCACTGTCCATCACAGAGAGGCCCTCCCTGCTCTCCACCACAGGTACCGTCTTCCCACTGTCCACCATAGAACATCCTTTCCACAGTCCACCACAGGTACATCCTCTCCACTGTCCACCAGAGGGACGTACATCCCACTGTACACCACAGAGAGGTCCTTTCTGCTGTCCATCACAGGGACATTCTTCTCAATGTCCACCACAGAGATGTCCTCCCCACTGCCCACCAAAAGGATGTCCTCCTCACTTAGTGAACAAGGATATCCTCCCCATTGTCCACCACAGAGACATCCTACACATGTCCACCACAGGAAGGTCCTCCCCACTGTCCACCATAGAGACATACTCTTCTTTTCCACAACATTGACATCCTTCCAATGTCTACAAAAAGGACATTATTCCCACAGTTTACCACAGGGATGTCCTCACCATGGTCCACAAAGGATATTCTACGCACTTTTCACCACAGGGAGGTCCACGCAACTGTCCACAACAAGGATTTCCTCCCCAATGTCCATCAGAGAGAGGTCCTCCCAACTGTCCACCACAGGGATATCCTCCTGTGTACCACAAGGACATTCATAAAACTGTCCACCACAGGATCATCTTCACCAATGTCCAGCAAAGTGACGTCCTTCCCACTGTTCACTACAGGGACATCCTTTCCACTGTACAGCATGGCAACATCCTCACCAATGTTCACTACAGAGTGGACCTACCCACAGTCCACCACATGGACATCTATCCCACTGTCCACCACTAGAAGGTCTTTCCTAATGTCCAAAACAGGGACATCCTTCCCACAGTCCACAACATATATGTCCTTTCAATGCCCACCACAGGGACCTCCTTCACACTGTCCACAACAGAGAAGTCCTCTCTACTGTCCAACACAAGGATGTTCTTTTCACTGTCCACCACAGAGATGTCCTCCCCACTGTCTAAAAGAGATAGGTCCTCCCACAATTCAAAACAGAAAGGTCCTCCCCGCTGTCCACCACAGGGACGTCCTTCCCTCTGTCCACCACAGAAAGGTCCTTCCCTCAGATCATAAGAGTGATGTCCTTCCCACTTTCCACCACACGGACATGCTCCCCACTCTACACAAGAGGGTCATTCTTCCACTGTCCACCAAAAGTCATTCCCAATGTCCACAACAGGGATGTTCTTCCCACAGTCCACACCATATATGTCCTTCCAATGTCCACTACAGGGACCTCCTTCCCACTGTTCACCACAGGGAGCTCCTCTATACTGTCCATCAAAGTGATGTCCTTTCCACTGTTCACCACAGGGACGTCCTCCCCAGTGTCCACAACAGCGATGTTCTTTTCACTGTCCAACAGGGGAACATACCCCCAGTGTGCACCACATGAACATACTACACACTGTCCATCACAGGGACGTCCTACCCACTGTTTACCACAGGGAGGTCATCCACAATCTCCACCACAGGTAGGTCCTCTCCACTGTCCACCACAGGGACGTCATTTCAACTGTCCAAAATAGAAATATTCTCCCCACTGTAAACAACAGGGAAGTCCTTCCTACTGTCCACCACAGAAAGGTCCTCTCTACCGTCCAAAACAGGGATGTCCTTACCACTGTCCACCTAAGTGACGTCCTCCCCTCTGTAAACAAGAGGGACATTCTTCCCTCAGTTCACCACAAGGAGGTCTTTCCCAATGTCCACAACAGAGATGTTCTTCCCACAGTCCACAACATAAATGTCCTTCCCACTGTCCACCAGAGAAAGATCCTCTCTACTGTCCATCAAAGTGATGTCCTTTCCACTGTCCACCAAAGGAATGTCCTCCCCATTGTCCACAACAGAAATGTCCTCCCCACTATCCACCATAGGGAGGTCCTCCCAACTCTCCACCACAGGGACATACTTTCCATGGTCCACCAAACAGATGTTCTCCCCACTGTCTACAACAGTGATGTCCTTACAAATATTCACACCATATAGGTCCTCCCAACTGTCCAACAAGACGATGTCCTTCCCACTGTCCACCTCACTGATATCCTCATCTCAGATCATAACAGGGATGTCCTTCCCACTGTCCACCACAAGCATGTCTTCCCCTCTGTCCACAAGAGGGACATTCTTTTCATAGTTCACCACAAGGAGGTCTTTCCCAATATTCACAACAGAGATGTTTTCCCACTGTACACGACATATATGTCCTTCCAACTGTCCACTAGAAGGACCTCCTTCCCACTGTCCACCACAAGGAGTTCCTCTCTACTGTCTATGTAAGTGATGTTCTTTCCACTGTCCACCACAGGGACGTCCTCCCCACAGTACACAACAGAAATGTCCTCGCAACTATCCACCACAGAAACGTCCTTTCCACAGTCCACCAAACCAATATCCTTCCCACTGTCCACCACAGGGACATCCTTTTGTGTACTACAAGGACATCCTTACCACTGTCCAAAACATGGATGTTCTCAACAATATGCACTACACGGAAGTCTTCACCACTGTCCAACACACGAATATCCTCTGCACAGTAAACCACAGGGACATCCTACCCACTGTCCACCACAGGGAGGCCCTCCCCTCGGTCCACCACAGGGACATCCTTCTGCCTGTCCACCACAGGGATGTCCTTTCCACTGTCCTCCAAAGTGACGTCCTTCCCACTGTCGACCACAAGGACGTGATTTCAATGGTCCAACACAAGGAAGTCCTCTTCACTGTCCACACAGGGATGTCCTTACAACTGTACACCACAGGGACATCCTTCTGTGCACAACAGTGATATTCTTACCACTGTCCACACCAGAGATGTCTTCTGCATTTGCCACTACAAGTACATCCTCTCACTGTCCACCAAAGAGACATTCTCTTGTGCATCACAGGAGCATTGTCTTTACTCTCTACAAGGCCAGCAACCACATTGTCTACCACAGTGAAATCTTCTCAACATTCCAACACAGGGACATCCTCCCAACTGTCCACAACACGGATGTCCTCCCAACAATCAAGCACAGTGAAGTCCTTCCCACTGTAAATAACAGAGACATGCTCCCCACTGTGCACCACAGGGACATTCTGCAGTGCACCACAGTAACATCCTCCCCACTGTCCATCACACTCAAATCGTCCCCACTTTTGAACAATGGGATATCCTCCCCACTGTCTAAAACAGGTTTTTTCTTCCCACTATTCACACCAGAAACATCCTCCCTGCTGTCCACCAAGAGGACTCCTTCCCACTGTCCACCTCAGTGATATCCTCTCCTCAGTTCATAACAGGGATGTCCTTCCTAGTGTCCACCACAAGGAGGTCCTCCCCACTGTCCACCAGAGGAACACCCTTCCCACTGTCCACCACAAAGAGGTCATTCTAGATGTCAAAAACACAAACATCCTTCCCACTGTCCACCACAGTGTGTTTCTCTCTACTGTCCACCACAGAGATGTACTTTCTACTGTGCAACACAAGCACATTTTCCTTTGCACGAGAGAAACTTCCTCAACACCACAGAAACACCCATTCCACTGTCCACCACAGAAACATCCTTTCCACCATTCAACACAGGGATGTCCTTCCCAATATCCACGACAGGGAGGTCCTCAAAACTGTCCACAGCAGGGACGTCCTTCCAACTGTCCACTTCAGGGACGTCCTCATCACTGTCTATCACAGGGACATCTTTACTACTGTCCACCTCAGAGAAGTCCTCCCTGCTGTCAACCACAGGGATGTCCTTCACACTGTCCAACACAGTAACATCCTCTCAGTTGTCCTAAACAGAAACATCCTCCCCCCTGTCCACCACAGGGACATAATTCCCACTGTCCACCAAATTGACATACTTCCCACTGTCCACAACAAGGACATCTTCCCCACTGTCCACCACATGGATGCCCTTTCCACTGTCCACCACAGGGACGTCCTACCCCACAGTCCACCAGAGTGTGGTCCTCCTCACTGTCCACCACAAGGACATCCTCCTGTATACAACAGGGTTGTCCTCACCACTATGCACCACAGGGACATACTTTGCATTGTCCACCACAGGGATGCCCTCCCCACTGTCCACCAACATGAGGTCCTTCCTGCTGTCCATCAAAAAGGCATCCTTACCACTGTCCATAATAGGGTCGTCCTCAACACTGTCCACCACAGGGATGTCCTCCTCACTGTATAAAACAGGGAAGTACTCTAAACTGTACACCTCAGGGATGTCCTCTTTACATACCACTACAGAATCTTTCTCCCCAGGGTCCACCAGAGGAACATCCTCACCACTGCCCACCAGAGGGATGTCCCCTCAACACTCCACCACAGATACATCTTCCCAACTGTTCACTACAGTGACGTCCTTCCCACTGTCCACCACAGGGAGGTCCTCTCCACTGTCCTTCACAGGCATGTCCACCAAGTGTCCAAAACAGGAAGGTCCTCTCCACTGTCCATCAGAAAACATCCAATCCACTGTCCACCACAGTAACCTCCTCATCACTGTCCATCACTGGGACATCTTTCCCACTGTCAAGCACAGAGAGGTCCTCCCTGCTGTCCACCACAGCAATGTCCTTCCCACTCTCCACAACAGTAACGTCCTTCCCACTGTCTAAAACAGGGAAGTCCTCCCCACTGTCCACAACATGGATGACCTACCCACTGTCCACCACAGGGAGGTCCTTCCTACTGTAAAACACAGAGAGGTCCTCCCAGCTGTCCACCACAGGGGCATTTTTCTCACTATTCACCACAAGGACATCCTTCCCACTGTGCACCACAGGGACATCCTCCCGTACACAACAGGGATGACCTCACCCTTGTGCACCACAGGAACATCTTCCTGTGGACACCAGGGATGTCCTCACACTGTCTACCCCAGAGATGTCCTACGCACACACCATGGCAGGGACATAATTCCCAAAGTCCACCAAAGGACGTTCTCCTTTGCACCAGAGAAACGTCCTCACCACTGTCCATCACAGGACATCCTCCCTACTGTTTACCAAAGGAACGTATTCCCCACTGTCCACCAAAGAGAAGTCCTTTCCACTGTCCAACAAAGGGATATTCTTCCCACTGTCCACCAAAGGTACATCTTTCAACTGTCCACTTAATTGACGACCTCCCCTCTCTCCACTACAGGGGCATCCTTCCCACTTTCCACCACAGGGAGTTTCTCCACAATGTCCACCAGAGGGACATCTTTCCCACTGTTCACCACAAGGAGGTCTTTCCCAATGTCCACAAAAGGGACGTCATTCCCACAGTCCACAATATGTATGTCCTTCCAATGTCCACCACAGGCACCTCCTCACTCTCCAAAACAGAGACATCCTTCCCACGGTCCAACAAAATGACTTTCTCAAGTGCACCACAGTAAAGTCCTCACCACTGTTTATTACAGGGATGGCCTCCCCACTGTCCAGCACAGGGACATCCTTACCACTGTCCACAACAGGGATGTCCTTTCCACTGTCCACCACAGTGACATCCTTTCCACTGTCCACCAAAGGGATGTCTTTCTCAAAGTCCACCACAGGGATGATCTTCCAGCTGTCCACCACATGGACATCCTCCCTACTGTCCATCACATGGACTTCCTCACCACTGTCTACCACAGGGACATCTTTCCCACTGTCCATCAAAGGACGTCCTTCGAATTGTTCACCACAGGGCATCCTCCAAGTTGTCCACCACACTGACATCCTTCCCCCGTCTACCAGAGAGACATAAGCCCCACTGTCCACCACAGAAATGTTTCCCCAGGTTCCACCACAGGGTTGTCCTCACCAATGTCCACCACTGGGGTGTTCTTTCCCACTGTTCAAAACATGGACATCCTCCCTACTGTGCACCATAGTAACATCCTCCTGTGGACAACAGGGTCATCCTCATGACTGTGCACCACAGAAACAGCTTCCAGTGCACACCAGAGACATCTTCACCACTGTCCACCACAGAGATGTCCTCTGCACTCTCCAAAACAGGGAAATCCTTCCCAAGGTCCACCAAAGGAAAGTTCTCCAGTGCACCACAGAAAGGTCCTCACCACTGTTCACCACAGCGATGTCCTCCCCACAGTCCATCACAGGGACATCCTTCCCACTTTCACAACAGGGTCGTGCTTCCCATTGTTCACTACAGGGACTTCCATCCTACTCTCCACCATAGAGAAATACAACACACTGTCCACCACAGGGACGTCATACCCACTGTCCCCCAAAGGGATGTCCTTCCCACAGTCTACCAAGGAACATTCTTCCAACTGTCCACAATGTGGACATCCTCCCCACTGTCCATCACTTGGAAAACCTCACCACTGTCTACCACAGTGAAGTCCTTCCTACTGTCCATCAAAGGGACTTCCTTCCCACTGTCCACCCCAGGGACATCCTCCAAATTGTCCACGACAGTGACACCCTTCCCTTGTCTACCACAGAGACATAAACCGCACTGTCCTCCACAAGGATGTTTCCTTACACTCCACCACAGGTTTGTCATTGTCAATGTCCACCACTGGGGTGTGGTTTCCCACTGTTCAAGACAGGAACATCCCCCCTACTGTGCACCACAGGAACAATATCCTTTTCACAACATGGAATTCCTCACGACTGAGCACCACAGGGACATCTTACAGTGCATACCAGGGAAGTCCTCACCAATGTCTACCCCAGAGATGTCCTCTGCACTCTCCAGAACAGGGAAATCTTTCCTTCAGTCCACCAAAGAGACATTCTCCTGTGCACCACAGAAACGTACTCACCACTGTTCACCACAGAGATTTCCTTCCCACTGTCCACCACAAGGACATCCTTCTCACGGTTTACCACAGGGTCGTCTTTCCCACTGTTCACAACAGAGATATCTTTCCCACTGTACACCACAGAAATACCCTACCCACGGTCCACAACATGAATGTCCTTCCCACTGTCCACCATGAAGACGTTTTACCCACAGCCCTCCACAGGGACATCCTACCCACTGTCTACCACTGGTACAAACTTCCCACTGTCCTACAAAGGGACGTCCTTACCACTGTCCCTGAAAGGTACATCTTTCAACTGTCCACCTAAGTGACAACCTCCCCTCTCTCCATCACAGGGGCATTCTTCCCACTGTCCACAACAGGGAGTTCCTCCCCAATTTCCACCAGAGGGACATCCTTCCCACTGTTCACCACAAGGAGGTCTGTCTTTCCCAGTGTCCACAACAAGGACCTCCTTCCCACAGTACACAACATATATGTCCTTCCAATGTACACCACAGAGACCTCCTACTCACTGTCCACCAGAAGGAAGTCCTCTCTACAGTCCACCACAGGTATGTTCTATTCACTGTCCACCACAGGGGTGTCTTGCGCCCTGTCCACAACAGGCATGTCCTTCCCATGGTCCACCACAGGGACCTCCTTCCCAATGTTCACCACAGGGATGTCCTTTCCACTGTCCACCAAAGGGTCGTCCTCCGCACTGTACACAACAGGCATGTCCTTCCCACTGTCCGTGACCAAAAGGTACACCCTGCTGTCCACAACAGAAACGTACTTCCCAATGTCCACTAAATGATGTCCTCTCTTATGTCCACCACAGTGACGTCCTTCACACTGTCCACCACATATTGTTTCTCAACACTGTCCAAAAGAGTGACATGCTTGTCACTGTCAATCACACTGAGGTCCTTAACAATGTCCACAACATGGACGTCCTTCCAACAATCCACAACATAAATGTCCTCCCCAATGTCCAACACATGGACCTTCTTCCCACTGTCCACAAAAGGGATGTCCTTCAAACTGTCCACCAAAGGGAAGTCCTCCCCTCTGTCAACCACAGGGACATGCTTCTGCTTGTGCACCACAGTGATGTCCTCCCCACTGTCCTCCAAAGTACGTCCTTCCCATTGTTGACAACAAGGATGTCATTTCAAAGGTCCACCACAGGGAAGTCCTCTTCACTGTCCAACACAGAGATGTCCTTCCCACAGTACACCACAGTGACATCCTCCTGTGCACAACAGGGATGTTCTTACCACTGTCCACCCCAGAGATGTCTTCTGCACTCCACACTACAAGGACATCCTTCTCATTGTCCAACAAAAAGACATTCTCTTGTGCACCACAGGCGCATTGTCCTTACTGTCCACAAGGCCGTCATTCACACTGTCCACCACAGGGAAATCCTCTCAACTCTCCAACACAGGGACATTCTCTCAACTGTCCACAACACGGATGTCCTCCCAACTATCAAACACAGCAAAGTCCTTCCCACTGTAAACATCAGGGACATCCTCCCCACTGTGCACCACAGGGACATTCTCCTTTGCACAACAGGGATGTCTTAACCACTGTCCACCACAATGATTACCTCTGCACTCTCCAGCATATGTACATCCTTTCATCTAGGCACCACAGGGACATTCTCAAGTGCACCACAGTAACATCCTCCCCACTGTCCATCACAGTGAAATCCTCCCCACTGTCCACCACCGGGATCTCCTCCCCACTGTCTACAACAGGGATGTCCTTCCCACTATTCACACCAGAAAGGTCCTCCCCGCTGTCCACCAAGAGGATGTCCTTCCCACTGTCCACTTCAGTGATATCCTCTCCTCAGATCATAACAGGGATGTCTTTCCCACGGTCCACCACAAGGACATCCTCCAGAGGCACACCCTTCCCAATGTCCACAAAAGGGACGTTCTTCCCACTGTCCACAACATATATGTCATTCCCACTGTCCACCACATTGAGAGTAGAGAGGGAAGTCCTCTCTACTGTCCACTACAGAAATGTCATTTCCACTGTCCACCACATTGACATCCTCCGTACTGTACACAACAAACTTGTACATACCACTGTCCACCACAGAAACATCCTCTCAATGTCCACCATAGGGAGATCCTCCCAACTGTACACCACAGGGACGTTCTTTCCACTGTTCACCAAAGTGATGTCCTTCCCACTGTCCACCACAGGGACCTTCTCCTGTGTACCACAAGGACATCCTTACCACTGTCCACAACATGGTTTTCTTCACCAATATCCACTACAGGGATGTCCTCAAAACTGTCCACAACAGGGATTTCATCCCAACTATCAAACACAGTGAAGTCCTTCCCAATGTAAACAACAGGGACATCCACCCCACAGGGCACAACAGGGATGTCCTAACCACTGTCCACCACAGAGATGTCCTCCGCAATCTCCACCATATGGACATCCTTCTGAATATACACCACAAGGACGTTCTCCAATGAACCACATTAACATCCTTCCCACTGTCCACCACAGGGATGTCCTCCCCACTGTCTACAACAGGGATATCCTTCCCACAATTCAAAATAGAAAGGTCCTCCCTGCTGTCCACCACAGGGCCGTCCTTCCCTCTGTCCACCTCAGTGATATCCTCCCCTCAGACAATAACAGTCCTTCCCACACTCCACCACAGGGACTTCCTCCCCACTGTCCACAAGATTACCATCCTTCCCATTGTCCAACACAAGGTCTTTCCCAATGTCCACAACAGTGTCGTCCTTCCCACAGTCTACAACATGTATGTACTTCCAATGTCCACCACAGGGACCTCATTCCTCCAGTCCTTCCTTCGGTCCTTCACCACAGGAATGTCATCCCAAATGTCCAACACAGAAAAGTCCTCTTCAAGGTCCAACACAGGGATGTCCATCCCCCTGTCCACCACAGAGATGTCCTCCCCACTGAACACCACAGGGAGAACCTCCCCACTTTCTACAATAGGGACATCCTTCCCATTGTCCACCACATAGACATCCTTTCACTGTCCACAAAAAAACATCCATCCCACTGTTTACCACAGGGAGGTCTTCCTAACTGTCCACCACACAAATATGTTCCCAAATGTCCTCTTCAGAAACATCCATCCCACTGTACACAACAGGGACATCCTTCCCATTGTACACCACAGAAAGGTCCTTTCTGCTGTCCACCACATGGACACTTTTCCCATTGTCCACCACATAGGTGTCCTCCCCACTGTCCACTACAAAGATGTCCTCCCCACTTTAAACAGGGATGTCCTACCCACTGTCCACTAAAGGGACATTCTACACACTGTCCACCACAGGAAGGTCCACCCAACTGTCCACCACAGGGATTTCCTCCCCACTGTCCATCAGAGAGAGGTCCTCCCTCAGTCCACTACAGGGATGTTCAACAGTGTACCACAAGGACATCTATAAAACTGTCCATCACAGGGTCATCTTCACCAATGTCCAGAACAGTGACGTCCTTCCCACTGTTTACCACAGGGACATCCTCCTGTGCACAACAGGGACATCCTCCCCAATATTCACTGCAGAGTGGACCTCCCCACAGTCCACCACATGGAAGTCTTTCCCACTGTCCACCAAAGAAACATTCTCCTCTCTTTCCACCACAGTGACATCCTTCTATGCTCAACAGGGACATCCTCCCAACTGTGCACCACAGGAATATTCTTTCCAGTGTCCACAACAGGGATGTCCTTCCTACTATAGACCACAGAGCTATCCTCCCTGCTGTCCACCACAGGGACCTTCTTCCCACTTTCCACCACAGAAACATCCGCCTGACTGTCTACCAAAGGGATGTCCTCCCCACATTCTGCCACAGAGACCTCCATCCCGCTGTCCACAACAGAAATGTCCTCCCCAATGTCTACCACAGGGAGGTCCTCCCAGCTGTCCACCAAAGGGATGTCCCTTCCACGGTCCACCAACCAAATGTCCTTCCCACTGTCCACCACAGGGACATCCTCCTGTGTACTACAAGGACATCCTTACCACTGTCCACAACATAGTTGTCCTCAACAATATGCACTACAGCGAAGTCCTCACTGCCGTCCACCACACAAATTTACTCCACACTGTAAACCACAGGGACATTCTAACCACTGTCCACCACAGGGAGGTCCTCCCCTCTGTCCACCACAGGGACATCCTTCTACCTGTCCACCAGAGTGATGTCCTCCCCACTGTCCTTCAAAGGGACGTCCTTCCCAATGTCTACCACAACGACATCATTTCAATGGTTCACCACAAGGAAGTCCTCTTCACTGTCCACCACAGGGATGTCCTTCCTATTGTACAACACAGGGGCATCCTCCTTTGCACAACAGGGATGTACTTACCACTGTCCACCCCAGAGATGTCTTCTGAACTCCCCACTACAAGGACATCCTTCCCACTGTCCACCAAAGAGACATTACCTTGTGCACCACAGGAGTGTTGTCATTACTGTCCACAAGGCCGTCATCCACACTGTCCACCACAGTAAAATCCTCTCAACACTTGAACACAGAGACATCCTCCCAACTGTCCACAACATTGATTTCTTCCCAACTATCACACACAGTGAAGTCCTTCCCAATGTAATCAAAAGGGACATCCTCCCCACTGTCCACCACATGGACGTCCTTCCCACTGTCCACCACAGGGACGTCCTACCCCACAGTCCACCAGAGTGTGTTCTTCTCCACTCTCCACCACAAGAACATCCTCCTGTGCACAAGAAGGATGTTCTCACCACTGTGCACCACAGGACATACTTTGCATTGTCCACCACAGGGACATACTTCCCACTGTCCACCAAAATGAGGTCCTCCCTGCTGTCCACCACAGGGGCATCATTACCACTGTCCATTGCAGGGTCGTCCTCACCACTGTCCACCACAGGGATGTCCATCCCACTGTTCACCAGAGGGACATCTTCCCCAATGTGAACAAAAGGGACATCCTCTTACTGTCCACAACAGGGATATCCTTCCCAGTGTCCACCACAGAGAGGTCCTCCCTGCTCTCCATCCCAGAGACAGTCTTCTCACTGTCCACCATAGAACGTCCTTTCCACTGCCTCCTACAGGTACATCCTCTCCACTGTCCACCAGAGGGACATACTTCCCATTGTACACCACAGAGAGGTCATTTCCACTGTCCACCCCAGGGACATTCTTCCCAAAATCCACCACAAGGATATCCTCCCCACTTTAAACAGGGATGTCCTCCCCACTGTCCACCACACAGACATCCTACCCATGTCCACCACAGTGAGGTCGTCCCCACTGTCCACCATAGGGACATACTCCCCTTTCCACAACATGGACATTCTTCCACTTTCCACAAAATGGTCATTAATCCCACAATTTCGCACAGAGATGTCCTCCCTTCTGTACTCTACAGGAATGTTCTACACACTGTCCACCACAGGGAGGTCAACCCAACTGTCCACCACAGGGATTTCCTCCCCACTGTCCATCAGCGAGAGAGGTTCTCCCCACTGTCCACCACAGGGATGTCCTCTTGTGTACCACAAGGACATCCATAAAACTGTCCACCACAGGGTCATCTTCACCAATTTCCAGCATAGTGACGTCCTTCTCACTGTTCACCACAGGAACCTTCTCCCGTACACAAGAGGGACATCCTGACCAATGTGCACCAGAGAGACATCCTTTCCAATGTCCACCACAGGGACATCCTCCCCAATGTTCACTACAGAGTGGACCTTCCCACAGTCCACCACATGGACGTCTTTCCAACTGACCACCAAAAAAACATCCTAATCACTTTGCACCACAGTGACATCATCCTATGCACAAAAGGAACATCCACACAACTGTGCACTACAGGAATATTCTTTCCACTGTCCACAACAGAGATGTTCTTCCCACTGTAGACCACAAAGATATCCTCCCTGCTGTCCACCACAAGGACATTCTTCCAACTTTCCACTGCAGAAACGTGCTCCCCACTGTCCACCAAAGGGATATCCTCCCCACATTCCGCCACAGAGATGTCCATCCAACTGTCCACAAAAGAAATGTCCTACCCACTGTCTAACAAAAGGAGGGCCTCCCAACTGTCCACCACAGGGAAGTCCTTTCCACAGTCCACCAAACAGATGTCCTTCATACTGTCCACCAAAGGGACATTCTCCTGTGTACTACTGGGACATCCTTACCACTGTGCACAACATGGATGTCCTCAGCAATGTCCACTACAGGGACGTCCTCACCACAGTCCATAACATGATTATCCTCCACACTGTAAACCACAGGGACATCCTACACATTGTACACCACAGGAGGTCCTCCCCACTGTCCACAACAGGAACATCCTTCTGCCTGTCCAACATAGTGATGTCTGCCCCACTGTACAACTCAGGGACATACTCCTGTGCACATCAGGGATGTTCTTACCACTGTCCACCAAAGAGATGTCCTCTGAACTCCCCATTAAAAGGACATCCTTCACACTGTCCATCAAAGTGGCATTCTCTTGTGCACCACAGGAACATTGTTCTTACTGTTTACAAGGCCATCATCTGTACTGTCCACCACAGTGAAATCCACTTAAATCTCCACCACAGTGACATCCTCCCAAGTGTCCACAACAGGGATGTTCTCCCAACTATCAAACACAGTGAAGTCCTTCGCATTGTAAACAACAGGGATCTCCTCCCCACTGGGCACAACAGGGATGTCCTATACACTGTCCACCACAGTGAAATCCTCCCCACAGTCCACCACAGTGAAATCCTCCCCACTGTCTACCACAGGGATGTCCTCCCCACTGTCTACAACAGGGTTGTCCTACCCACAATTCAAAACAGAAAGGTCCTCCCTGCTGTCCAACACAGGGACGTCCTTCCCTCTGTCCACCTCAGTGATATCCTCCCCACAGAACAAAACAGGTATTTCCTTCCCACTTTTTACCATAGGGACATCTTCCCCACTGTCCACAAGAGTGTCATCCTTCCCACTGTCCACCAAAAGGTCTTTCCCAATGTGCAATCCAGGGACATCCTTCCCATAGTCCACACCATTTATGTCCTTCCATGACCATCAGAGGACCTCCTTCCCACTGTCCACCACAGTGAAGTCCTCTCTACTGTCCACCACAAGGATGCCCTTTCCACTGTTCACCACAGGGATGTCCTCTGCACTGTCCAAAACAGGCATGTCCTATTCACTCTCCAAGACAAGGACCTCCTTCCCACTGTCTACAACAGGGAAGTCCTCACTACTGTCCACCACAGTGATGTCCTTTCTACTGTCCACAATAGTGATGTTCAACTCACTGTCTGCAACAGGCATGTCCTTCCCATTGTTCATCACAGAAAGGTACACCCTGCTGTCCACAACAGGAATGTACTTTCTAATGTCCACCCCAATGATGTCCTTCCCTCTGTCCAAAACAGGGATGTCCTTCCCACTGTCCACCACATGGTGGTCATCCACAATGTCAACCAGAGGGACATGCTTGCCACTATAGAACACACTGAGGTCCTTCCCCATGTCTACAACATGTACGTCCTTCCCACAATCCACAACATAAATGTCCTTCCCACTCTCCACCACAGGGACCTTCTTCCCACTGTTCACCACAGAGAGGTCCTTTCTACTATCCACCACAGGGATGTCTTTACCACAGTCCACCTAAGTGACAACATCCCCTCTCTCCATCACAGGGACATCCTTCCCACTGTCCACCACAGGGAGTTCCTCCCCAACGTCTACCAGAGGGACATCCTTCCCACTGTTCACCCCAAGGAGGTCTTTCCCAATGTCCACAATAAGGATGTCCTTCCAACAGTCCACACCATATATGTCCTTCCAATGTCCACCACAGGGACCTCCTTCTCACTGTTCACCACAGGGACGTCCTCTCTATTGTCCACCACAGATTTTTTCTTTCCACTGTCCATCACAGGGATGTCCTCTGCCCTGTCCACAACAGTCATGTCTTTTCCATGATCCACCATAGGGACCTCCTTCCCACTGTGAACATCAGGGAAGTCCTCTCTACTGTCCACCACAGGGATGACCTTTCCACTGTCCAACAAAGGGACATTCTCTGCACTGTCCACAACAGGCATGTCCTTCTCACTGTACACCACAGAAAGGTACACACTGCTGTCCACAACAGGAACATACTTCCCAATGTCCACTAAATTATGTCCTCTCCTATGTCTACCACAGAGACGTACTTCCCACTGTCCACCACAGGGAGTTCCTCCCTAATTGCCATGAGTAGGACATGATTCCCACTGTCCACCACACTGCAGTCCTTCCCAATGTCCACAACATGGAGTCATTCCCACAGTCAACAACATAAATGTCCTCCCTGACCCGACCCGCAGGTCCTAGGTTATTTGTGAGGGACAAGGAGGATTACAACCTGGAAGAAGAATGGGTGAGAGTTGGAATGGACTCAAGGAAGCAAATGCTTATCAAGAGTCATATATTTGGGTGCAAAGCACTTATTTATAATACATTTTGCAAAGGTAGGGCTAAGAGGGATCCAGTTGATGGGAACGTACAGAATCTTCTTGGTCTGTGCCCTGAAACAATGGCAGTATAACTGCTTTCCTCAGAAGATATGGTACACTGCTTTAAATCTATAAATCTATTTGTAACTATCAAGCAGAACCTTGTGGTTGCTAGGGAGATGAATCTTCAGGGGACATTGTGCAGGTGGGGAGGGTGGGGAGAAGTACGGGGTGAGGTTAAGAGGCAAGGTTCCTGGCTTCTGACATCTCCCCCTTCTCTGTTTAGATGGAGAGGGTATCTTGTGATCAATCCCAACTACATGAGTTTAGAATTTGGAGGTCAAATTGTGGGGGGTTTTGGACAAGTTCATAACCCCAAGACATTGATGTGAGACGTGGCACATTGATGGTTGAAGGCTTTAGGCTATCTAAATGGGCAAAATCAAGGGACCCCCGAGGTGGGTGAAAGGAGGGTGAGGGCCCTGTCTTAGGCTATGTAGGCTGCACCCACTCCCAGCACCACACACTCTTTTCCGGCTGCATTGGGTGGGCCCCTGGGAAGTGGATCTACAACAATCCTGTCATTGGGCTAACTCACAGCCATCCTAATCCCTGTGTGAATGCCTAGGTTATCAACCATTTGTCATTTGGGGCATAATATTGTCATAAGGGAAGACTCCCCAATATTAGAGGGCCGTATCAAAGGCAGGCCTTAATTTAGGTAAAAGCCAATTTTTGTCAGGGTGATCAAGAGGCCAGGCTCCCTAGCAAGAGAAACAAGGGCAGAGGGATGCATGCCAGGAACCTTTTTGAGGGTGTGGAAATCTAGGGGTTGGCCATAAGGGGAGGCAGGGGGGCTGGCAGCTGTGCCTGCCTCTGGCAGAATCACTTCTGGATCTCCTTCAGTCTTCAATTGATGGTAATGAACTTCAACTGGCTTCTTGATGGCAGCATCAATCTGGTTCTTAACAAAACTTATGAGACAGTTAAAAGCCCAAGGGCCAAAAGACAAAAACAATAAAATATCAACAAAGGGTCTTAATAAACTAAGCAACAGGATGGTGAGCCAAGGAGAGGTAGAGAACTAATTTTGATATCATGAGTCTTATTGTTCTCTGGCTCTTTTTCTTTTCTTTTCTTTTTTTGTCTTTTAAACTCTTTTTGACCCTGTTCAGGCTATCTTGGACAAGGCCTGTCTTATCGGAGTAAAAGCAACATTCTTCTCTGAGGGCTATGCAGAGACCTCTTTCCTTAAGGAAGACAAGGTCAAGTCCTCTCCTATTCTGTAATACCACTTCAGAAAGAGAAGTCACAGAGTCCTTAAGGTCTTGTATGCAGAGATTTCCTTCCTTAAGGAAGACAAGGTCAAGTCCTCTCCTGTTCTGTAATACCACTTCAGAAAGAGAAGTCACAGAGTCCTTAAGGTCTTGTATTCCTTCTCTCAAATTATTTAAATCTTTATCAATTAGGGAATGGAGATGAGCATAGTGATTATTGAAAGTCACCAAGGAAGTTATATCCATGCCTGCACCAATGGCACTAATCTCTAGTATGACAGACAAGGTGACGGCAGTCAGTTGTTCTCTCCTGGTTCTCAAAGAAGCTCTTCAATCTATAATATTAAAGAAGGACCCTGGGTCATATATAAAGAAATATGGAAAAATAATAACTACACAATAATCTCTAAAATATAAAAAGCTGGGAATATGTATATATATGTATATATATATACATATATATATATGTATAAATATGTATATATATATATATATATATATATATATATATATATATATATATAATCAAACCAAAAACACAGGCAAAATATATATATCATTGGGTGTCAGGGCATATAGAAATATATCATTGAGGATCAATGTCTCGTTACACATACCAGATTCAAGTCCCTAGGTGGGAGCATGGAGGGCCCCAAAAGGCAGAGGCCTATTTCTGAAATGGAGCTAAGGGTAAGACCTCCTTCAGGTGAATGAATCCCAAGGAGTCTGTCACCATCATTGGTAAAAATGGGAGGGGAGAGGATAGCTATCTCTTCATAGAAGAGAGAAGTAGGTGAAAAGCAAATCTAGCATTGTTGATAATTAGGATCTCTGGTATTATGGATAGCCTCAAGAAAAGCATTTACCAAGGGAATAATGAAGTCAGCAGAACTGAGAGGGCCTTTAAGAACAGTAGGTGATCAAAGGCACCAAGGGAGAAAATGAGGGCAAGGCACCAGGGGAGATGACCATAGGTTTGGGTGCTGGGTTGATGGGCTTTGAGGGGTGTTGTAAAACAGGATTGCGGCCTACAGTGACAATATTCTTATTGGGGATGTATCAGGAGCCATAATGGGACAAACTAACACTGAGCAGATGATCATCTCAAAATGTTTGCCTGGGATTATTATATAATTATTATTATTATATAATCTGCAACAAGTGTGTCCCATTAGCAAGGCTGTGGTGGACGTAATTTTAGAAAAAATTCCTGCTATTAATATGCTTTTCCTATTATTATTATTATTATTATTATTATTATTATTATTATTATACATATACTACTATCACCAAACAATAGCACTCCCCTTTGTAGCAGATCTCTGTAAATCCACAAACATGTACCATTTTATAATAATACTATATAGGCAAATAGATAACTTCTTAAATCTTAATAATAACCCTATAAAAATTCTTAAAATTATATGAATAATTATTAAGCTCTTTTATAACAGAACTGCTATTAAATCCCTCAAACATAATCAAACTATAATAAAAACTCTATCAACCTCCCAAGTATTATCAATTAATTGCCCCAAGAGAAATAATTAGACCTTCTCCTGCTTAAAGCACATTCTAAAAAAATCATAAAACAATTATTCTAAATTACTAAAAAAATCTATAATTTATTATAAATATCAGGACAGAAAAAATATCTGGATTTCTCTATAAAAAACTTTATTAATTTCTTAAATTATAATTTCAAACTTTCTGCAAACCTATGAAACTAGACAGGTAATAAATGTCTACCTAGTAATTATTCTTAATGGATATTCATATAAACATTCTATATTATAAATTTCTATTTTAATTTATAACTTAAAATTTGGTATGATCTTGTGATGAAGCTTGTAACATGTGACTATATATTCTGAAAGATATATAAATTCTAAAAACAAAAAAATAAAAGTTAATTAGTTAGAATGATCAGTTAAAATAATGAGTTAATTAAATTAGCAAGTTAGAAATTAGTAAATTAGAATTTAGCAAGTTAGGAATCAATTAATTTGTTAAGACCCCATCACTTAGAATTTTATTTTGTTAGAATCTCTTCTTCTTTCCCACTCAGGACCCTTCTATGTTTCTCCTCAAATAGCTTTTATAAAATATTTTTTAATACTTAATAAACTCTATAGCAACTTTTTAAAATGTCTTTTTTTCCTGTGACCCAGCAGTTAGAGCCCAGCATCCTGCTGAGATAGAACAAAGGCCATGTTATCTAATCCTCTGTTGTTAGGCTACAGGTGTTAATCACCCTAGCCTGCAGTCTCTTATCCTCAGAAGAAGTTTTTAGGATAGTATAAGGATATTTACTTAACTCCTTGCTGGTCTTAAGGCTGGGATACAAGTGTCAGTTCCTGGCCCCAGGATCTCTGACTGCAGGTCAGCTACAGCCGCATAGGGGCTGCCTCAAGAAGAACCTGATGGATGGAGGAGGAGCTTAGAGCAAACAATGCCAGTGATAGAACAGATGATCTTTGAAAATGCCACAGCTGAATGCCGTACAGCCATTGTCCCTCGTAAGAACAAGAGGATACAAAATTGGCTGAGGGCCTGCTGTGGCCCGGGGTGGGAAGCTGTTTGTGCTTATTCCACAGGTGAAAACAATTCAATTTCGGTCCCTACGTGGCTGGTGCAGATTGTGAAGAATGAAGCTAGGTTGCAAGATTACGGCCCTGATTCTCCTGACACTGACGTTCGATTTGGGGATAAGTATACCACTATGGGACATAATTATATCTTGTCATGTTCCCTTGCCAGTACATTCAAATTCTACAGTGCTACTTTTGTTTACAGCTATTGAGTGTTACTTGGTTGCCTGTCCTCAGGGCACACCAACCAGCAGCCTGAGTTATACAATGCTACAAGTTTTCCATTAAATTTTACACTTGGTTTTGTGGCAGCAAAACTTTACAGCATAAAGGTAATCTACTTGGTATTGATTTGAGAGAAAATAGATTGCTTACATCATTAAAGATTGGTTTTGTTTTTCAAAAATATGGTTATACTCTAATATTACAAAAGAGGCTTAAAAACATAGTTAAACTGCCAATATTCCATTGGCTACAGTTGTTAGTTCAACCAAGAGTTTGAAAATTTTTGATTTGCCTATGTTTATAGAGAAAAGATACAACATGTGTCTTTTAAGGTTTACAGTTTAAATTTAAGGTTTAAAGTTAAAATCAAAACCACACAATTCAGCCTAGCCAAGCCTCAGAGGACAGGCCTGAGGGAGGTTAAGCACATTTACATTTGAATTAAGACAATGCAGACTGAGCTACAGAAGCTCAGGTGCTAACATCCCTTTTGTTCTGAGTCTTTAGACCAGATCCTAGAAATGTGCTTACCGGAATTCGTCTCTTGTCTTCATTGTTTCTTGTGAGAAGAGGGATAAATCTAAGACCCAAAGACTTTACAACAGTCTGTGGGCTAAAAGTTATGTTTATACTGGAGAAATTAAAATTATGTCTACTTCCCTCCATGAGTATAACTGTACCTGCTGATAAAATATGGTTCATATTGTTTTAATTTCTTTATATTCAAAGTTGTTAAAAGTGAGATGCTTTGGATTCCTCTAATGTACGTAACAGTTATTAGAGAATACGGTTGGCTTTTATCCGATATTCTCATTGGACAAAAAAGATTGGTTATTAAATTAATCCAAAATAAAGTTCAAATTTAAGATTTATACAGCCTAACTTGCCTACTCCAGCTGCCATTTCAGTAAATGCTTATATAAAAGATGTTTTATACCATCCCTTTACATTTCTGGTAAAGGTGAAAGGTTTACAGGCAGTAAATTTATTCATAATTTTTAAGAGCCCATGAAGCGATATTTGTTAAAAAATAATTGCTTCAGAAAATGGTTAATTGTTTTACATTTTATATATACAAATATTGTTGTTGCTTTAATAAAAAAAATTAAGAGGTTAAATCTTTTGGTGTGTATTATTCATTGTGTGATACTTTATTAGTGGATTTCTCTAAAAAAGTTTTTTTTGCAAGCCATTGCTCCAATATAATGAGCTTTAAAAAATTTTAGAGTACTTGTTACTCCAAAAAAGGATTTAAAGACAGTGTCTTTCAATATTTGAGACCTCAGTTATATCCTAATCAGATGGGGCTAGAGAGATGGCTCAGCCATTAAAGGCTAGACTTTTAAAATATAAAGGCTGAACTCCCAGCAACTACATGGTGGCTCACAACCATTTGTGGTGGGGATCTAACACCATCTTCTGACTTGTGAATGTACATACAAAAAGAAAATGGTTTACTTTTAATCTTGATTTGCTCTTAGTGATTTTTAAAAATTGTTAAGAGATATTATTTGGCTAAAACCTCATCTTAAGCTTACCATAGGAGGATTTAAACCTCTGTTTGATGTTTTCAAAGGGATGCAAGTCCTAAATTAAATCATATGTGTATTTTCTTGAGTTTATCCTGCTTCAACACAATTAAATTATGTGTTGTAACCACTGTTTAGAATGTTAAAAAAGGGTGTATCTGCCTTTGTCTTGTTGAATGGTGTGCTTCATGAAGTGCAAAATGTTTCAGGTACAAGATCTAATATCTCTAGCCATTTGAATAACATTAAAATTAATAAGGTGTTTAAGAATGCATCTACACAACCGGTGTCGGTGTGTGTAGACCCTCCATTTTTCTTAATGTTATCCAACTTTCAGAATAATTCTGATATCTTGGATTGTAAGAATGTTATGTGCTTTTTAGCACAATGCTGGAATGGATCACTAGACACAGGCATGGTTAATCAAGTACAGCAGCTACTGTTGTTAATCAAAACTCAGAAAAGACTTCTGAGGCTTTGACCATTTTACAGAAAGTGGATGCATATCAGGCATCCTGTTGGTCAATCAGAGAGTTGATTTGCTCCAAGCCCATGTGGAGCAGCTCATGCATGTGGTTCAAATGAGCTGCGAGTCAGCAACCCCACATATAGGTATTACACCTGTGAGATTTATGAATGATACATTTATTCAAAGCCATAATCTTTCTGCTTATTTACAAGGGAAGTGGACTAGGGAGCTGGACCAGATGCAGCAGCAATTGCAGATCCGAATTTCGAGCCTTGATGGAGCACAGATGGACCCTGTTACCCCTGGCGATTTTACTTCTTGAATTTCTTCTGCCTTTTTCTTCTTTCTTAGTTGGTGGGGATAGGCCTGTTTGGTACAGCCCTATGTTGTGGATTAGTGTTCATGATGGTTGGTCTGTAAGCTCAGAGCCCAACAAAAACGTGACAAGGCCGCTAGCGCCCAAGCACTCGCAGCCTTGAGCAAGCATCTCCCCCTGAAATTTGACTATCTAGGCTAAGAAAGTAGCCGATGACTGAGACCCTCAGTCGATGCACCCCAAGGGTTCAACCCATTGCACTGGGTCGATGAGAGGTCTAAGTCCAGCCAGCCCTTGCCTAAATAATTGTGGTACCTGAATAGTAGGTTGACAGCCCTTGCACTCCTGGGAGCTATACTCCATTGCACAGGGATGGGTGTCAATTCCTCTTTACTTCCCCTTAGCCCTTGCACCCAGAGGACTTGTTTCCATTGCACCTGGTAGGGTAAGGGAGAATCTTCGGTCTGTAAGCTTTTGATCGCTTATTCCCCCAAGATGGAGTTTGCTTGATCGGGCTTGAGTTCGAATCTTGATTGGTGCTGCACTTAACAGGCAAAAGACTGTTTCATATTAATAATTTAAATAGGGAGAGATGTTGGGAGCCACAGTGAGCATGTCAGTATCCGCCATTCCAAGATGGCGCAGACATCGTGTCCTCTCCACTAGTAAACAATTAACTGCGCAGCTGCAAAGGCAGAAAGTGCACCAAAGTCACTGGCCAATCCCGAGGCATAATATTGGATGATGAGTGAACAGCCAATCAGAAGTGAATACGTCACTCTAGGGTGTATTTAAGCTGTGCCTCTTCCTGTCTTTGCCCCTTCCGTGGTCTTTCACATCTGCTGATACAGATTAAAGCCTCACTGTGGTGACACCCAAATTCTGCCTCTCGTGTTTCTCTTCCACGGGTGAGGGGGGACACGGGAGGCGTGCGGAACACCACTGTCCACCACAGGGCATTCTCCTTTGTACCACAAGGACATCCTTACCACTGTCCACAACATGGTTGTCCTCACCAATGTCTACTACACGGACGTCCTCACTACTGTCCACAACAGGGATTTCATCTTAACTCTCAAACACAGTGAAGTCCTTCCCACTGTAAACAACAGGGACATCCTTCCCACTGGGAGCAACAGGGATGTCCTAACCACTGTCCACCACAGAGATGTCCTAAGCACTTGCCACCATATGGACATACTTCTGACTATGCACCACAAAGTCGTTCTCCAGTGCACAACACTAACATCCCCCCCACTGTCCATCACAGTGAAATCCTCCCCACTGTCTACCACAGGGATGTCCTCTTCACTGTCTACAATAGGAATGCCCTTCCCACAATTCAAAACAGAAATGTCCTCCCTGCTGTCCACAACAGGGATGCCCTTTCCTCTATCCACCTAAGTGATATCCTCCCCTCAAACCATAACAGAGATGTCCTTCCCACTTTCCACCACAGGTACGTCCTTCCCACAGTCCAAAACATGTATGTCCTTCCAATGTCCACCACAGGGACCTCATTCCCATGGTCCATCAAAGGGAAGTCCTCTCTATTGACCACCACAGGGATGTCCTTTCCATTGTTCACCACAGGGATGTCCTCCGCACTGTCCACAACAGGCATGTCATGTTCATTCTCCACCACAGGGACTTCCATCCCACTGTCCACCAGAGGGAATTTCTGTCTACTGTCCATCACAGGGATGTCCTGTCCACTGTCCACCACAGGGATGTCCACAGTACTGTCTACAACAGGCATGTCTTTCTCACAGTCCACAACAGTAAGGTACACCCTGGTGTCCACAACAGGAACATACTTCCTAATGTCCACGTCAATTATATCCTTTACTCTGTCCACCACAGGGATGTCCTTCCCATTGTCCACCACATGGTGGTCCTACCCACTGTCCACCAGAGGGACATGCTTGCCCCTGTAGAACACACAGAGATCTTTCCCAATGTCCACAGCATGTTCGTCCTTCCCACAATCCACAACATAAATGTCCTTCCCACACTCCACTACAGGAACCTTCTTCTCACTGTTCACCACAGAGAGGTCCTCTCTACTATCCACCACAGGTATGTCTTTTCCACTGTCCACCTAAGTGACTACATCTCCTCTCCCCACCAGAGGGACATCCTTCCCACTGTACACTACAGGGAATTCTTCCCCAATGTCCACCAGAGGACTCCTTTTCACTGTTCACCACAAGGATGTATTTCCCAATGTCCACAACATGGACGTCCTTCCCACAGCCCACAACATATATGTCCTTCCAATGTCCACCACAGGGACCTCCTTCCCAATGTCCACCACAAGGAAGTCCTCTCTACTGTCCATCACAGGTATGTTTTTTCCACTGTCCACCACAGGGATGTCCTCTGCCATGTCCTTAACAGGCATGTCTTTCCCACTGTCCAACACAGAAAGGTTCACACTGCTGTCCACAACAGGAATGCACTTCCCAATGTCCACTAAATGATGTTTTCTACTCTGTCCACAACAGAGACATCATTCTCACTGTCCACCACATTGTTGTCCTTCCCACTGTTCATGAGAGGGACATGCTTCCCACAGTCCACCACACGGAGGTCTTTCCCAATGTCCAACACATGGACGTCCTTCCCGCAATCCACAGCATAAATGTCCTTCCCACTGTCCAACTCATGGTTCTTCTTCCCCACTGTCCAAACCAGTGAAATCCTCCCCACTGTCCACAACAGGGATGTCCTTAACACTGTCTGCCACAGAAAGGTCCTCCCCACTGTCCACCACTGGGATGTCCTTCCCACTGTCCACCTAAATGACGTCCTCCCCTCTGTCCACAAGAGGGACTATCTTCCCACAGTTCATTACAAGGAAGTCTTTCCCAATTTCCAAAACAGACATGTTCTCCCCACACCACAACATAAATATCCTTCTTACTGTCAATCACAGGGACCTCTTTCCCACTGTCCACCTCAGGAAGGTCCTCTCTACTGTCCATCAAAGTGATGTACTTTTCACTGTCCATCACAGGGACATCCTCCCCACTGTCCACAACAGGGATGTTCTTTCCACTGTCCACTATTGGGACATCCTCCACAGTGTCAATCACAGGAACATGCTATCCACTGTTCATGACAGGGATGTCCTACCCACTGTCTACCACAGGGAGGTGCTCCACAATCTCCACAATAGGTAGGTCCTCTCAACTGTCCACCACAGGGATGTCATTTCAACTGTCCACCAAATAAATATTCTCCCCACTGTCCACAACAGGAATGTCCTTCCCACTGCCCACCACGGAGATGTTCTACCCACTGCCCTCCACAGGGACATCCTACCAACTGTCTTCCACAGGGATGTTCTTTCCACTGTCCACCAAAGGCACATTCTTCCCACTGTCCACCAAAGGTACATCTTTAAACTGTACACCACAGAGACATCCTCCCCACGGTCTACCACAGGGACATCCTCCCCACTGACCACCACAAAAAGGTCTTCTCTACTGTCTATGAAAGTGATATCCTTTCCACTGTCTAACACAGAGACATTCTCCACACAGTCCACAACAGAGATGTTCTTTCCACTGTCCACCACAGGGTCGTCCTCCCCGGTGTCTGTCACAGGAACCTCCTACCCACTGTCCACAACAGGGACGTCCTACCTATTGTCTACCATATGAAGGTCCTCCCCAATCTCCACCACAGTTAGCTCCTCTTTACTGTCCACCACAGGGACGTCATTTCAACTGTCCATCACTGACACATCCTCCCCACTGACCACCACAAGGACATCCTTCATGCAGTCCACCATATAGAAATCCTCGCTGTTGTCCACCAAATGATGTCCTTCCCACTATACACCACAGGGACATCATCCAAATTGTCCACCACAGTGATATCCTTTTCACTCTTCAACACTGGCACATCCTACCAACTTTGCACAACAGTGACATTTTCCTGTGCACAACAGGAATATTCTCACTACTGTGCACCACAGGGACATCCTCCTTTGCACACCAGGGATGTCAGCAACACTCTCCATCCCAGAGATGTCCTTTGCACTCTCCATGACAGGAACATCTTCCCCACTATTCACTAAGGAAACGTCTTTCTCATTATTCACCACAGGGATGTCATCCCAAATGTCCAACACAGAAAAGTCCTCTTCACTGTCCACCACAGGGATGTCCTTCCCCCTGTCCAACACAGGGATGTCCTCCCCACAGTTCACCAGAGGGTTATCTTTCCCACTGTTCACCACAAAGAGGTCCTTCCCAATATCCACAACAGGGACTTCCTTCCCACTGTCCACAACATAAAAGTTCTTCCCATTGTCCACCACAGTGTGTTTCTTTCTACTGACCACCACAGAGATATACATTCCACTATCCACCAAAGTGATGTTTTCCTTTGTACCAGAGAAACTTCCTCACCACTGTCCACCACAGGAAGGCCCATACCACGGTCCACCACTGTGATGTTCTTTCCAATTTCCAACATGAGGAGGTCCTATCCACTGTCCATCAGAGAAACATTCTTTCCAATGTTCACCACAGGGACATCCTTCCCAATATCCATGACAGGGAGGTCCTTACCACAGTCCAAAATAGAGGCATCCTTTCCACTGTCCACCACAGAAACATCATCATCACTGTCTATCACAGGGACATCTTTAGCACTGTCTACCACAGAGAGGTCCTCCCTGCTGTCCACCACAGGGACGTCCTTCACACTGTCCACCACAGTAATGTTCTCTCAGTTGTCCTAAACAGAAACGTCCTTTCCACTGTCCACCATAAGTATGTCCTATTCACTGTCCAACCCAGGGAGAACATATCTACTGTCTACAACAGGGACGTCCTTCCCATTGTCCACAACATGGACATCCTCCCAACTGTCCACCCAAAGAAGTTCCTCTCCACAGTCCACCACAGGAACGTCCTTCCCACTATGACCAAAGGGACATTATTCCCACTGTCCACAGCATGGAAATCTTCCCCACTGTCCACCAAATGGACGTCCTTCCTACTGTCCACCGCAGGGACCTCCTACCCCACAGTCCACCAGAGTGTGGTCCTCCCCACTATCCACAACAAGGACATCCTCCTGTGCACAAAAGGCATGTCCTCACCACTGTGCACCACAGGGACATACTTTGCATTTTCCACCACAGGGATGTCCTTTCCACTGTCCACCAAAGTGAGGTGCTCCCTGCTGTTTAGCACTGGGGCTTCCTTACCACTGCCCACAACACAATCGTCCTCACCACTGTCCACCACAGGGATGTCCTTCCCACTGTCCACCAGAGGGACATCCTTTCCACTGTCCACAAAAGGGACATCCTTTCCACTGTCCACCAAAGAAATGTCCTTCCCAAAGTCCTCCACAGGGACATTCTTCCAATTGTCGACCACAGGGACATCCTCCCCACTGTTCATCACATGGACCATCTCACCACTGTCTACCACAGGGACGTCCTTCCAACTTTCCATCAAAGGGACGTCCTTCGAATTGTTCACCACAGGGACATCCTCCAAATTGTCCACCACATGACATCCTTCCTCCATCTACCACAGAGATATAAACCCCACAGTCCACCACAGGGAGGTTTCCCCAGTGTCCACCACAGGGTTGTCCTCACCAATGTCCACCACTGGTGTGTTCTTTCCCACTGTTCAAAACATGGACATCCTCCCTACTGTGCACCACAGTATTGTCCTCCTGTGCACAACAGGGTCATCCTCATGACTGTTCATCACAGCGACATCTTCCAGTGCACACCAGAGAAATCTTCACCACTGTCCATCCCAGAGATGTCATCTGCACTCTCCAAAACATGGACATTATTTCCACAGTCCACCAAAGGGACGTTCTCCAGTGCACCACAGAAAGGTCCTCACCACTGTTCACCACAGGGATGTCCTCCCCACTGTCCTTCACAGGGACATCCTTCCCATTTTCCACAACAGTTCATCATTCCTATTGTCCACTACAGGGACATCCTTCCCACTGTCCACCATAGAGAGGACCAACCCACTGTCCACCACAGGGACGTCATACACACTGTACACCAAAGGGATGTCCTTCAAACAATCCACCACAGGGACATTCTTCAAACTGTTTACCACATGGACATCCTCCCCGCTGTCCATCACATGAACGTCCTCACCACTGTCTACCAAAGGGATGTCCTTCCCACTGTCCATCAAAGTGATGTTCTTCCCACTGTCCACCACAGGGACATCCCCCAGATTGTCCACCACAGTGCCATCCTTCCCTCATCTACCACAGAGATGTAAACCCAACTGTCCACCTCAGGGATGTTTCCCCAATCTCCACCACAGGATTGTCCTCATCAATATCCAAAACTGGGGTGTTCTTTCCCACGGTTCAAGACAGGGACATCCTCCCAACTGTGCACCACAGGAACAATCTCCTGTTCACAACAGGGATGTCCTCATGACTGTGAACCACAGAGACTTCTTCAAGTACACACCAGGGACGTCCTCACCACTGTCCATCCCAGAGTTGTCTTCTGCACTCTCCACAACAGGGAAATTCTTCCTATGGTCCAACAAATAGACATTCTCCTATGCACCACACAAACGTTCTCAGCACTTTTCACCCCAGGGATGTCCACCCCACTTTCTACCACAGGGACATCCTTCCCAAAGTCCACCACAGGGACGTCCTTCCCACTGTCCACAACAAGGATGTCCTTCCCACTGTCCAAAACAGGGATGTCCTTCCCACTGTCCACCAGGAAGACTTTCTACCCAATGCCTTCCACAGGGACATCCTACCCATTGCATACCACAGGGACATCCTCGCCACTGACCTCCAGAAAGACGTCCTTCATACAGTCCACCATAAAGAAGTCCTCTCTGTTGTCCACCAAAGGGAAATCCTTCCCACTGTCCACCAAAGGTACATCTTTCAACTGTACACCACAGAGAAATCCTCCCCACGGTCCACCACATGGACCTCCTCTGTACTGACCACCACAAGTATGTCCTTCATACAGTCCACCATAGAGAAGTCCTCCCTGTTGTCCAACAAAGGGACATCCTTCACACTGTCCACCACAGGGACATACTTTTCACTGTTCACCAATGGGACATCCTACCCACTTTTCACAACAAGGACATTTTCCTGTGCACAACAGGGATATCCTCACTGCTGTGCACCACAGGACATCATCCCTTGCACAACAGGGAAGTCAGCAACACTCTCCACCCCAGAGATGTCCTCTACACTCTCCACAACAGGGACATCCTCCACACTATCCACCAAAGAAACATCTTTCCCACTATTCACCACAGGAATGTCGTCACAAATGTCCAACACAGAAAAGTCCTCTTCACTGTACACCACAGAGACATCCTTCTGTGCACTACAGGAATGTTCTTACCACTGTCTACCCCAGAGATGCCTTCTGCACTCCCCACTACAAGGAGATCCTTCTCACTGTCCACCAAAGTGACATTCCCTTGTGCACCACAGGAGCATTGTCCTTACTGTCCACAATAGCATCATCCACATTGCCCACCACAGTGAAATCCTCTCAACCCTCCAACACAGGGACATCCTCCCAACTGTCCACAACACAAATGTTTTTCCAACTATCAAACACATCTAAGTCCATCCCACTGTAAACATCAGGGACATCCTCCCCATTGTGCACCACAGGGACATCATCCTGTGCACAAAAGGGATATCCTAACCACTGTCCACCACAAAGATGTCCTCCACACTCTCCACCATATGGACATCCTTCCAACTATGCACCACAGGAACATTCTCCAGTGCACCACAGTAACATCCTCCCCACTGTGCATCACAGTGAAATCCTCCCCACTGTCCAACACTGGGATGTCCTCCCCACTGTCCACCAGAGGCACACCCTTCCCACTGTCCACCACAAAGATATCTTTCCCAATGTCCACAGCAGGGACGTCCTTCCCACTGTCCACAACATATATATCCTTCCCACTGTCCACCACAGGGACCTCCTCCCCACTGTACACCACAAGGAATTCCTCTCTAGAGTCCACTACAGAGATGTCCTAGGCACTCAACACCATATGGACATACTTCTGACTATGCACCACAAAGACGTTGTCCAGTGCACAACAGTAACATCCTCCCCACTGTCCACCACAGTGAAATCCTCCCAACTGTCCACGGTTGGGGGCCAACTTTTAGCAGAAAGCTGCTATCAGCTTTGCAGCCATCTTGAGCCATATACCCTGACATGTGATTTGGATTACAATAGCCTACAACAGCTGAGCACACTCCGATAATCTTGGTTTAGATACCTTGAGATTAAAGATGTGTGAGATTAAAGGTGTGTGAGATTAAAGGTGTGTGACTTAAGAGTATGACTTAGAAGTGTAGAGATCAGATTTAGAGACAAGACCTAAGTGCATGATTAAAGGTGTAACTTAGAGGCATGGCTTAGAAGTGAGACATATAAAAGGCAGAGACAGAACAGATAAGAATCAGACACATCAGACATTCGGGAGACACAGAGGAGAGAACCAGACACAGCAAAGAGAAGACAGGTAGCAGGCACGTGGAAGAGTACTTGGAAGAATTAACTTGGAACTTGGAGGGAGTAGTGTGGGGTAAAAAGGGCTTGGGGATCCCATTGTTCCTCCCGCCATGCTGTGGGTAGTTGGCTGGGAATGCTCTGGGTTCCTCCAGCTGGAAGTTGGGCCCGGCTGTTCATTAACTAAAAGCCTCTCCCTGGCTCCTCACGGTTTCTCATAACAGTGCAGCCCCAACACACGAGGAAGCCCTTGGGTTTCCAAAACTGGTTTATTCACATGGCGGATCGTGGATAGATCTAGATGCATAACCCCTCAAACCCAGGATCAACCTGAGTTAAAAGGGGAGGGGAGAAGGAGGAGGGGCTGGGGAGGAATGTTTAATCGGCTCCACCTCTGGCCTTCAGGTACCTCATTAGTATATAAATCTCTCTAGGGCCTGTTCGAGCCCTCCACCTGTGTACATGACTGAAGGATGGAGGTGGAATGGAGATTAGACCTCCTGTTAGGCCCAACAGACTAGGAGCTAGGGACTAGGCACTAGGAACTCAAGACTTAGGAGTTAGACTGAAGAATAAACAGGATTGAATTACACTCTGTCTGGTCTGCATTCTTTGAGAACAACCTCACTCTGTCTCTCTTGCTGAACCCCGACCCGCGGACCAGATCAGCAGCTTGGTCCGGGATAGAGTGGCCACCCCAAATGTGGGTCGGCCCGGGCCTCAACATTTTGATTGGGCCGCGACATTTTTTGGCTGCCCCAACGTGGGGCTAGTGTGGTTCCTGACATATTTTTGGCACCTGAACATGGGACAGCAAGAACGAGAGACCCAGTGAAGGACTTTATTGGAAGAAGGATCTGCTGAAAATTCAGAAGTGAAACAAAGGTGATCATGACAGGAATCTGCCGCTTCAAGAAAGGTAAGGAAAATGGGACAAGAAATTAGTCAGCCTGAATTCAACTCTCTGTTTTGGTTTTGTTGTTTGCTGCTCACATGTGTTAATTTTCTGCTTTTGTTCTTGAATGTTGTCTTTTTTGTTCAAAATAAAAGGAAGCATAAGTTAGAATCCAAAATACAACCAAAGGTTGATGACAATTTGTCAGAGCCAGGTTGTGCTGACCAAGAGAAAGAGGAAGTCAAATTTTATGATGCTAAAATGTCCTATGTGTCTCCACCTCGAAGTGCTCCCCCAATGGAGATGGTGGTTATAGATCCCATATGGGAGTTACAGGAAAAAATATCTGTTCTTAAACAACAAATAGAGTTAGAAAAAGAGTATCAGGACTTAATTAATCAGCTACAAAAATTAAAGACAGGAAAGGTGTCTCAAGAGGTAAACTTTGAAAAGCCCTTGGCTCTTTGCATTCCTCAACCAGGAATCCAAAGGCAGTCCCTATCACCTAGCTTAAGATTAGCCACAGATCAGCCAGAGGAGGGAAAGGCTGAGGCTTTCCCTGTATCTGAGACTAAAGACAATCAAGGAGTTGCTTGGAGACATCACACAGGTTTTAATTTTCATATTATTAAGGAATTAAAAAATGCAGTATCTCAATATGGTGCCATTGTTCCTTTTACTCTTGCAATTTTAGACTCTGCCACAGAGGAGTGGCTGACTCCTAGTGATTGGAATACGTTAGTGAGAGCAGTTCTTAGTGGTGGAGACTATTTAATTTGGAAATCAGAGTATCATGAGAATTGCAAAGAAACAGTTAGGAGAAACATTCAGGCAGGCAATGGTTGGTCTTTTGATGCCTTAGTAGGAGAAGGGCAATTTGCTTCTAGTGATAACCAGATGCAATATGACCCAGGTTTATTTGCTCAAATTCAAAATGCAGCCATGAAGGCTTGGCATAAACTTCCAGTAAAGGGAGACCCTGGTGCATCTTTAACAACAGGCAAGGGCCTGATGAGCAATTTTCTGACTTTGTTCATAGATTAATGACAACAGCAGGGAGGATTTTTGGTAATTAAGAGGCAGGTGTAGATTATGTGAAACAACTTGCATATGAAAATGCTAATCCTGCCTGCCAAGCAGCCATTAGACCTTAATAGAAAAAAGACAGACCTTACTGGGTATATCAGACTGTTCTGACATATGTCACTCTTACCAACAGCGCTTAGCCATGGCAGCTGCTATGCAAGGAAAATCTGTAAAAGATTTTTTTGGCAAGTAAAGACAGAAAGGCATGTTTTAAATGTGGTAAGCCTGGACACTTTGCAAGAGATTGCAAGGTAGAAAATGAGTTAAGCCAGAGACAGCCCAGAAAGCAGACTGGGCTCTGCCCACATTGCAAACTTGGAAGGCATTGGGCTAGTGATTGTAGGTCTAAACAAGACACACAAGGTAAAACCCTTTCCCATAATCAGGGAAATGGGAACAGGGGCCAGCTCCAGGCCCCGAACCGACACAAGCCAAAACAGGCTTATGGAGCAGTCAGTATCCTACCAGCGAACACCAATCCCTTTCTGAACTTAGTCGAGCAACACCAGGAAGCGCAGGACTGGACTTCAGTTCTACCACCCACACAGTATTAAACCCAGAAATGGGACCTTGGGCCTTACCCACTGGAGTGTTTGGACCACTCTATCCAAATGTGTTTGGCCTGATAGTGGGAAGAAGCAGTACTACTATGCAGGGACTACAAATTTTTCCTGGAGTTATAGATAATGATTATCAGGATAAGATTAAGGTAATGGCACAGGCAATTCAGAATATAGTCACCATTTCTACAGGAAAGAAGATAGCTCAACTATTGTTACTTCCATTGTACCCTACTAATCACAAATACAAGAATCCTAAAAGAGGGGATCAAGGTTTTGGTTCCTCTGATGCATACTGGGTACAGCCTATAGTTAAACAAAAACCTATGATGACAATTTGGCTAGATGGAAAGGCATTTCAAGGCTTGGTTGACACAGGAGCTGATGTGACTATCCTAAAACAAAGTGATTGGCCTGCCACCTGGCCTCTGACCCCAACCTTAACCAATTTAAGGGGTATTGGCCAAAGTCAAAACCCACTACAAAGCTCTAAGGTGCTGATGTGGAAAGATAAAGAAGGAAATACAGGAAATATACCACCCTATGTCATCACAGGCCTTCCCATTAATCTCTGGGGCAGAGATCTGTTATCCCAGTTGGGATTGATTATGTGCACCCCTAATGAAGTAATCACAGCTCAAATGATAAACCCTGGATTTTCCCCCAGGGAAAGGATTAGTAAAAAGTGAAGAAGAGATTATCTAACTTGGATCAGGTCAGGCAGTGGTGGCACATGCCTTTAATCTGAGCATGTGGGAGGCAGAGGCAGGCAGATTTCTGAGTTCAAGGCTAGCCTGGTCTACAGAGTGAATTTCAGGTTAGTCAGGGCTACCAGGTCCTCTCTCTGAAGGAAATACCAAGGCAGAACTAGCTACTTGTATACCTGCAGTGACTTTATCAAATCAGAAATCTAATTTGGATCAGGCCATAAAGGCTCATGAGTTACATCACCTTAATTCTAAAACCTTAAGAGTTATGTTTAAAATTACCAGAGAAAAAGCTAGACAAATTGTTAAACAATGTCAATCATGTGTTAAACTTTTAACAGTTCCTCATTTGGGTGTAAATCCAAAGGGACTGATACCAAATAGTATCTGGCAAAAATGATGTTCCTCATTATAATGAATTTGGCAATTAAAAATATATACATGTATGTGTAGACACATACAGTAGTTTCATTTATGCAACATTACAAACTGGAGAAGCAAGCAAGCATGTGATCTCTCATATGCTTGCTACAATCGTTGTATTGGGTGTGCCTAAACAGATAAAAACTGACAATGGCCCAGGTTATACAAGCTCCAGTTTCCACCAATTTTGTGAGAAGTTGGGAATACTACATAAAACAGGTATTCCATATAATCCACAGGGCCATGGTATGGTAGAAAGGGCACATAAAACCATTAAATGTCAATTTGAAAAAATCAAAAAGGGGGAATGGTACCCTACCAAGGGATCCCCCAGAAATATCCTTCTTCATGCACTCTTCATTTTAAATTTTTAAAATTTGGATTCTGAAGGAAAATCTGCTGCAGATAGATTCTGGCATACTGATACCAAAATGAATTTTGCAACAGTCCTCTGGAAAGACCCATTAACTGGAACCTGGAATGGGCCAGATCCAGTGCTTATCTGGGGAAGAGTTTCTGTTTTCATATATTCCCAAACTGCAGATGCTGAAAGTTGGCTGCCAGAGAAACCGACTAAACAAATAGACAACAATAACAAATCCAGGGAGGAGAAACCCCTGAGAAGCATATTTTTTCTTCACAGGAAACAGGAAGATGCTTCACAATTGCCTTCAAACTGGAACAGATAAAGGAGTAAACCTGACTTGGGAAGTTATCAGTGCTGAAGGAGACATCACCACCTGAATCTCCAGGGTTGCTTTATTGGACTCTTGATTCCCTGACTTATGATTTAGTGGGAAACTAGATTGTTTTAGATTTAGTGGGAATATAGATTGTTTAGACCCAGGAGAAAACCCACTACCACAGTTACTATAGTTGTTTTTGGGTTTGAGATTGACTAGAGCAGGAACAGGGATTTCCTTACTTGTTTCTTTAGATCAAACCTATGATCAGTTTTGTATTTCTATAGATTTAGATTCTGATATAAGACATTTATAACAGAATAGAAGAAGCTTACACTTTTTAGTCCTCTAATAGAGGGAGTTATGTGTTGCCCTTAAAAAGAGTGTTGCTGTCATACTAACTATTCAGGCTTTGTTAAGCCTCTTGTCTTTTGGGTCCATGTGGTTCAACAAACTGATGGCTTTTGTATGAGATGCTATTCAAATGAAACACACACAGGTCCACTATTACAGGCTGGAAGTAGGGGACTCTGAAACCTCTGTCATCAAGACTGACAAGGATTAACCCCTAAATTACGTGCTAAGCCAGATAGTCAGTGATGGGTAAGAGAGCATACCAAGACCCTTGCCCCTAAAAGAAGGGAGGCCTCACCATCCTAAGACAGGAGCTCAACCAATGGCTGTTGAGTATCCAAGGACGGGAAAGGGAGGCTGGGGTCCTTTGCTCCAACCTAGGACAGGCATGGTTTCTGTAAGTTTTCCCAGCCTTCCCTTTAGAAAAATTTTAAAAAGGTGGACCTGTTGGGGGCCGACTTTTAGCAGAAAGTGGCTTTCAGCCTTGCAGCCATCTTGAGCCACGTACCCTGACATGTGACTTGGATTACAATAGCCTACAACAGCTGAGCACACTCCAATAATCTTGGTTTAGATACCTTGAGATTAAAGATGTGTGCGATTAAAAGTGTGTGAGATTAAAGATGTGTGAGATTAAAGGTGTGTGACTTAAGAGTATGACCTAGAAGTGTAGAGATCAGATTTAGAGACAAGACCTAAGTGCATGATTAAAGGTGTAACTTAGAGGCGTGGCTTAGAAGTGAGACATATAAAAGGCAGAGACAGAACAGATGAGAATCAGACACATCAGATATTTGGGAGACACAGAGGAGAGAACCAGACACAGCAGAGAGAAGACAGGTAGCAGGCACTTGGAAGAGAACTTGGAAGAATTAACTTGGAACTTGGAGGGACTAGGAGCTAGGGACTAGGCACTAGGAACTCAAGACTTAGGACTTAGACTGAAGAATAAATGGGATTGAATTACACTCTGTCTGGTCTACATTCTTAGAGTCCGACCTCAATCTCTCTCTCTTGAGGAACCTCGACCTGCAGAACAGATCAGCAGCTTTGTCCGGGATAGAGTGGCCGCCCCAAACGTGCGTAGGCCCGGGCCTCAACATTTTGCTTGGGCCATGACATTTTTTGTCCACCCCAATGTGGTGCTAGTGTGGACCCCAACTGTCCACCACAGTGAAATCCTCCACACTGTCCACCACAGGGATGTCCTCTCCACTGTCTACAATAGGGATGTCCTTCTCACAATTCAAAACAGAAAGGTCCTCCCTGCTGTACACAACAGGGACACCCTTTCCTTTATCCACCTCAGTGATATTGTCCCCTTAGACTATAACAGGGATGTCCTTCCTACTTTCCACTACAGGTACGTCCTCCCCACTGTCCACAAGAGGTTTATACTTCCCATCGTCCGACACAAGAAGGTCTTTTCCAATGTCCACTACAGGTATGTCCTTCCCACAGTCCACAACATGTATGTCCTTCCAAAGTCCACCACAGGGACCTCATTCCCATGGTACATCAAAGGGAAGTCCTCTCTACTGACCACCACAGGGATGTCGTTTCCATTGTTCACCACAGGGATGTCCTCCGCACTATCCTCAACAGGCATGTCATGTTCATTCTCCACCACAGGGACCTCCTTCCCACTGCCCACCAGAGGGAATTTCTGTCTACTGTCCATCACAGGGATGTCCTGTCCACTGTCCACCACAGGGATGTTCACAGCACTGTCCAAAACAGGCATGTGTTTCCCACAGTCTACCACAGAAAGTTACACCCTGGTGTCCACAACAGGAACATACTTTATAATGTCCATGTCAATTATGTCCTTTCCTCTGTCCACCACAGGGACGTCCTCCCCACCATCCACCAGAGGGACATGCTTGCCCCTGTAGAACACACGGAGATCCTTCCCAATGTCCACAACATGTACGTCCTTCCCACAATCCACAACATAAATGTCCTTCCCACTCTCTACCACAGGGACCTTCTTCTCACTGTTCACCACAGAGAGGTCCTCTCTACTATCCACCACAGGGATGTCTTTACCACTATCCACCTAAGTGACTACCTCCCCTATCCCCACCAGTGGGACATCCTTCCCACTGTACACTACAGGAAATTCTTTCCCAATGTTCACCAGAGGGACATTCTTCCCACTGTTCACCACAAGGATGCATTTCCCAATGTCCACAACACCGAAGTCCTTCCCACAGCCCACAACATATATGTCCTTCCAATGTCCACCACAGGAACCTCCTTCTCAATGTCCACCACAGGGAAGTCCTCTCTACTGTCTATCACAGGTATGTCTTTTCCACTGTCCACCACAGGTATGTCCTCTGCCCTGTCCTTAACAGGCATGTCCTTCCCACTGTCCAACACAGAAAGGTTCACCCTGCTGTCTACAACAGGAATGTACTTCCCAATGTTCACTAAATGATGTTTTCTAGTCTGCCCACAACAGACACATCATTCTCACAGTCCACCACATGGTGGTCCTTCTTACTGTCCATGAGAGGGACATGCTTCCCACTGTCCACCACACGGGGGTCTTTCTTAATGTGTACCACATGGACATCCTTCTCACAATCCACAACATAAATGTCCTCCCCACTATCCAACTCATGGTTCTTCTTCCCCACTGTCCAAAACAGTGAAATCCTCCCCACTGTCCACAACAGGGATGTCCTTACCACTGTCCACCACAGAAAGGTCCTCCCCACTGTCCACAACAAGGAAGTCCTTCCCACTGTCCACCTAAGTGATGTCCTCCCATCTGTCCACAAGAGTGACATTCTTCCCACAGTTCACCAAAATTAGGTCTTTCCCAATGTCCACAACATAAATGTTCTTCCCACAGTCCACGATATAAATATCCTTTCCACTGTCCACCATAGGGACCTCCTATCCCACAGTCCACCAGAGTGTGGTCCTCCCCACTATCCACAACAAGGACATCCTCCTGTGCACAACAGGGATGTCCTCACCACTGTGCACTGCAGGGACATACTTTGCATTTTCCACCACAGGGACATCCTTTCCACTGTCCACCAAAGTGAGGTCCTCCCTGCTGTCCACCACAGGGGCTTCCTTACCATTGTCCACCACACAGTCGTCCTCACCATTGTCCACCACAGGGATGTTTTTCCCACTGTTCACCAGAGGGACATCTTCCCCAAAGTGCACAAAAGGGATATGTCCTTCCCACTGTACACCACAGAGAGGTCCTTTCTGCTCTCCACAACAAGGACAGTCTCCCCACTGTCCACCATAGAACATCCTTTCTTCAGTCCACAACAGGTACATCCTCTCAACTGTCTCCCAGTGGGACGTCCATCCCATTGTACACCACAGAGAGGTCCTTTCCGTTCTCCACCACAGGGACATTCTTCCCAATGTCCACCACAGAGATGTCCTTCTCAGTGTTCACCACAAGGATGTCTTCCCCACTGCCCAAGCAGGGATGTCCTCCCCACTCTCCACCACAGAGACATCCTACACATGTTCACCACAGGGAGGTCCTCCACACTGTCCACCATAGGGACATACTCCACTTGTCAACAAATATGAACATCTTTCCACTGTCCACATAAAGGACGTTATTCCTCATAGTTTAACACAAAGATGTCCTCCAAACCACAGGGATTTCCTCCTCACTGTCCATCAGAGAGAGTTCCTCCCTGCAGTCCCCTACAGGGACGTCCACTGGTGTACCACAAGGACATCCATAAAACTGTCCACCACAGGGTCATCTTCACCAATGTCCACAACAGTGATGTCCTTCCCTCTGTCCCACCTCTGTGATATCCTCCCCTCATACAATAACAGGGTTGTCTTTCCAATTTCCACCACAGGGACATCCTCCCCACTGTCCACAAGAGGGTCATCCTTCCCAATGTTTACATAAAGGTCTTTCCCATGTCCCCAACAGGGATGTCCTTCTCACTGTCCAGACCATTTATGTCCTTCCAATGTCCACCACAGGGACCTCCTTCCTACTGTCAGCCACAGGGATGTCGTCTCTACTGTCCACCACAGAGATGTCCTTTCCACTTTTCACCACAGTGATGTCCTCCAGACTGTCCACAACAGGCATGTCTTTTTCACTCTTCACCACATGGTCCTCCTTCCCACTGTCCTCCACAGGGAAGTCCTCTCTACTGTTCACCACAGGGATGTCCTTTTCACTGTTCACCACAGGAATGTCCATTGCACTGTCCTCAACAGGCATGTCCTTTCCACTGTCCAACACAGAAAGGTACACCCAGCTGTCCACAACAGGAACGTACTTACTAATGTCCACCTCAGTGATGTCCTTTCCTCTGTCCACCACAGGGACGTCCTTCTCACTGTACACCACATGGTGGTCCTCCCCACTGTCCACCAGAGGGACATGCTTGCCACTGTAGAACACACAGAGGTCCTTCCCAATGTCCACAACATGTACGTACTTCCCACAATCCACAACATATACGTCCTTCCCTCTCTCCACAACAGGGACCTTCTTCCCACTGTTCACCACAGAGAGGTCCTCTCTACTATCCACCACAGGGATGTTCTTACCACTGTCCACATATGTGATGACCTACCCTTTCTCAATGACAGGAACATCCTTCCCACAGTCCACCACAGGCAGTTCGTCCCCAATGTCCACCAGAGGGACATCGTTCCCACTATTCACCACAAGGAGGTCTTTCCCAATTTCCACAACAGGGACATCCTTGCCACAGTCCAAAATATGTATATGTCCTTATAATGTCCACCACAGGGACCTACTTCCCACTGTCCACCAGAGTGAAGTCTTCTCTACTGTTCACCACAGGGATGTCCTTTTCACTCTCCACCACAGGGACCTTTTTCTCACTGTCCACCACAGGAAAGTCCTCTCTACTGTCCATCACAGGGATGTCCTTTCCACTGTTCACCAAACAGACGTCCTCTGCACTGTCCACAACAGTCATGTTCTTCCCACTGTCCACCACAGAAAGGTACACCCTGCTGTCCACAACAGGGACGTACTTCCCAATGTCCACTAAATGATGTCCTCTCCTCTGTCCAACACAGAGACGTTTTTCCCACTATCCACTACATGGTGGTCCTCCCTACTGTCCATGAGAGGGACATGCATTCCATTGTCCACAACACGGAGTTCCTTTCCAATGTCCACAACATGGACGTCCTTCCCACAATCTACAACATAAATGTCCTCCCCACTGTCCAACACATGGACCTTCTTTCCACTGTCCACCACAGAAAGGTCCTCCCCGCTGTCCACCACAGGGATGTCCTTCCCACTGTTCTCCTAAGTGACGTCCTTCCCTCTGTCCACAAGAGGGACATTCTTCCCACAGTTCACCGCAAGGAGTTCTTTCCAATGTCCAAAACAGAGATGTTCTTCCCACAGTCCACAACATAAATGTCCTTCCCACTGTCCACCACAGGGACCTCCTTCTCACTGTCCACAACAGGGAGGTCCTCCTCACTGTCCACAACAGGGATGTTCTTTACACTGTCCACCACAGGGATGTCCTCCCCAGTGTCGACCACAGAAACATATTACCCACTGTCCACCACAGGGACGTCATACCCACTGTATACAACAGGGAGGTCCTCCCCAATCTCCACCACAGGTAGGTCCTGTCCACTGTCCACCACAGGGACGTAATTTAAACTGTCTACCACAAAATTTCCTCCTCACTGCCCACCACAAGGACATCCTCCTCACTGACCTCCACAAGGAAGTCTTTCATACAGTCCACCTTAGAGAAGTCCTCCGTGTTGTCCACCAAAGGGACATAATTCCCACTGTCCACCACAGAGACATCCTCCAAATTGTCCACCAGAGGGACGTCCTTCACACTGTCCACAACAGTAACGTCCTCTCAGTTGTCCAAAACAGAAATGTCCTCCCCAATGTCCACCACAAGTACATCCTACTTACTGTCCACCACAGGGAGAACCTCTTCACTGTCTACAACAGGATGTCCTTCCAATTGTCCACCACATGGAGATCCTTTTGCTGTCCACAAAAAGGACATCCTTCCCACTGTTTACCACAGGGATGTCTTGCTAACTGTCCACCACACAAATATGTTCCTAACTGTCCACTACAAAAGCATCCATCCCACTTTACACAAGAGGGACGTACTCCCCAAGGTCCTCCACAAGGACATCCATCCAACTGTCCAAAACAGAAAGGTCCTACCCACTGATCACCCACAAGGACATCCTCCCAACTGTCCACCCCAAGAAGTTCCTCCTCAACAGTCCACCACAAGGATGTCCTTCTAACTGTCCACCAAAGGGAAATCCTTCCCACTGTCCACAACACTGATATCTTCCCCTCTGTCCACCACATGGACATTCTTCCCACTGTCCACCACAGAGACATCCTCCCCACTGTCTACCCGAGTGTCATCTTTCCCACTGTCCACCACAAGAAGGTCTTTCCCAATGTGCAAAACAGGGACATCCTTCCCACAATCCACAATATATATGTCCTTCCAATGTCAACCACAGGAACCTCCTTCCCACTGTCCACCACAGGGAAGTCCTCTCTACTGTCCACCACAGAAATGTCCTTTCCACTGTTCACCACAGGGATGTCCTTCGCACTGTCCACAACAGGCATGTTCCACCACACTTCACACTCCACCACAGGGACCTCCTTCCCACTGTCCACCACAGGGACATCCTCCCAACTGTCCACCCCAAGGAGTTCCCCCCCACAGTCCACAAAAGGGACATACTTCCCACTGTCCACCAAAGGGACATCCTTCCCAATGTCCACAAAACGGACATCTTCCCACTCTCCACAACAATGACGTCCTTCCCACTCTCCACCACAGGGACATTCTAACCCACAGTCCACCAGAGTGTGGTCCTCCCTACTGACCACCACAAGGACATCCTCTTGTGCACACCAAGGATGTCCTCACCACTGTGCACCACAGGGACATACATTGCATTGTCCACCACAGGGACATCCTTCCCACTGTCCACAAATGTGAGGTCGTCCCTGCTGTCCACCACAGCGGCATCCTTAACACTGTCCAACACAGGGTCATCCTCACCACTGTCCATCACAGGGATGTCCTCCTCACTGTATTAAAACAGGAAAGTACTCTCCACTGTACACCTCAGTGATGTCCTCTTACCACCACAGAAACTTTCTTCCCAGTGTCCACCAGAGGAACATCCTCACCACTGTCCATCAGAGGGACGTCCTCCCCACTCTCCACCACAGAAATATCTTCCCCACTGTCCACTACAGAAACATCTTCCCCACTGTCCACAACAGGGAGGTCCTCTGCACTGTCCACCACAGGCCTGTCCACCACAATGTCCACCATAAGAAGGTCCTCTCCACTGTCCACCACAAAAATATCCAATCCACTGTCCACCACAGAAACATCCTCATCACTGTCCATCACTGGGACATCTTTTCCACTGTCAACCACAGAGAGGTCCTCCATGCTGTCTACCACAGTGATGTCCTTCCCACTGTCCACAAAAATAACGTCCTACCCACTGTCCAAAACAGGGATGTCCACCCACTGTCCACCACATGGACATCCTACCCACTGTCTAACACAGGGATGTCCTTCCTACTGTCATCCAAAGAGAGGTCCTCCGAGCTGTCCACCGCAGGGACATCCTTCCCTCTGTTCACCACAGGGACATCCTCCTATGCACAACAGTGATGTCCTCACCCTTGTGCACCACAGGAATATCGTCCAGGGCACACCATGGATGGCATCATCAATGTCTACCAAGAGATGTTCTCTGCACTCTCCACAACAGGGACATCATTCCCAATGTCCAACAAAGGGACATTCTCCTTTGCACCAGAGAAACGTCCTCACCACTGTCCACCACAAGACATCCTCACCACTGTCCACCACAGGGATATACTCCCCACTGTCCACCAAAGGGAAGTCCTCTCCACTATCCACAACAGGGATGTCCTTCCAATTATCCACCACAGGGACATCCTTCCCACTGTCCACCAGAAAGACGTCCTTCCAACTGTCTACCACAGGGACATCCTCCCCAGTGTCAACCAAAGGGACGTCCACTCTACTGTCCGCCACAGGGATGTTTTCCATACTCTCCAACACAGGGGCATCCTCACCAATGTCAACCACAGGAACATCCTTCCTGCTGTCCACCACAAGGAGGTCTTCCCCACTGTCCACAACATGGATGTTTTCCCCACTGTAAACCAAAGAAATGTCCTTCCCACTGTCCACCACAGTGAAGTCCTCCCTGCTGTCCACAACAGGGACTTCCTTCACACATTCCACCATAGTAATGTCCTCTCAGTTGTCCAAAGCAAAAACATCCTCCCCACTTTCCACACAGGGAATTCCTACTTACTATTCACCACAGGGAGAACCTCTTCACTGTCTACAACAGGGATGTACTTCCCATTGTCCACCGCATGGACATCCTTTCACTGTCTACAAAAAGGACTTCTTTCCCACTGTTTACCACAGGGACGTCTTCCTAACTGTCCACCACACAAAAATGTTGCCAACTGTCCACTACAGGAACATCCATCCCACTGTACACAACAGGGACATACTTCCCACTGTCCTCCACAAGGATGTGCATCCAACTTTACACAACAAAAAGGTTCAACCCACTGTCCAACACAGGGACATCCTGCCCACTGTCTACCACAGGGAGATCCTCCCCTCTGTCTACCACAGGAACATACTTCTGCCTGTGCACCACAGTGATATCCTCCCCAATGTCCTCGAAAGGGACATCCTTCCCACTGTCAATCACAAGGATGTCATTTCAACGGTCCACCACAGGGAAGTCCTCTTCACTGTCCACCACAGGGATGTCCTTCCCACTGTACACCACAGGGACATCCTCCTGTGAACAACAGGGATTTCCTAACCACTGTCCACAACAGAGATGTCCTCCGCACTCTCCACCATATGGACATCCTTCCAAATATGCATCACAGGCACATTTTCCAGTGCACCAAAGTAACATCCTTCACACAGTCCATCACAGTGAAATACTCCCCACTGTCCTCCACAGGGATGTCCTCCCCACTATCTACAACACGGATGTCCTTCCTACAATTCAAAACAAAAAGGTCCTCCCTGCTATCCATCACAGGGAAGTCCTTCCTTGTGTCCACCTGAGTGATATCCTCCCCTCAGACCATAACAGGGATGTCCTTCCCACTGTCCACCACAGGGACGTCGTCCTCACTGTCCACAAGACAGTCATCCTTCCCACAGTCCACAACATATATGTCCTTCCAATGTCAACCACAGGTACCTCCTTCTCACTGTCCACCACAGGCATGTCCTTTCCACTGTTCACCAAAGGGACATCATCTGCACTGTACACAGCAGGCATGTCCTTCAAACTGTCCACCACAAAAAGGTACACCCTGCTGTCCACAACAAGAATGTACTTCCCAATGTCCACTAAATGATGTCCTCTCCTCTGTGCACCACAGAGACGTCCTTCTCATTGTCCACCACATGGTGTTCCTCCCCACTGTCCGTGAGAGGGACATGCTTCCCACTATCCACCAAACAGTGGTCTGTCCCAATGTCCACAACATGTACGTCCTTTCCACAATCCACAACATAAATGTCTTCCCCACTCTCCCACACAAAGACCTTCTTCCAACTGTTCACCACAGAAAGGTCCTCTCTACTATCCATCAGAGGAATGTCCTTAACACTGTCCAAAACACTGACATCCTTCCCACTGTCCACAATAGGGATGACCTTCCCACTGTCCACCACCGAAAGGTCCTCCATGCAGTCCACCACAGGGATGTTCTTCCCACTGTCTACCTAAGTGATGTCCTCCCCCTTTTCAACAAGAGGGACTTTATTCCCACAGTTCACCACAAGGAGGTCTTTAACAATGTCCACAACAGTGATGTACTTCCCACAGAGGACAACATAAATGTCCATCACACAGTCCACCACAGGGAACTCATTCCACTGTCCACCACAGGGAGGTCCTCTCTACTGTCCATCAAAGTGATGTCCCTTACACTCTCCACCAAAGGGATGTCTTCCCCACTCTCCACAACAGAGACATCCTTCAAATTGTCTTCCTCAGTGACATCCTTTTCACTGTTCACCACTGGGACATCCTACCCACTTTGCACAACAGGGACATTTTCCTGTGCAAAACAGGGATATGCTCACCACTGTGCACCACAGGGACATCCTCCTTTGCACACTAGGGATGTCAGCAACACTCTCCACGCCAGAGATGTCCTCTGCACTCTCCATGACAGGAACAGCCTCCCCACTATCCACAAAGAAACGTCTTTCCCACTATTCAGCACAGGGATCTCATCCCAAATGTCCAACACAGAAAAGTCCTCTTCACTGTCCACCACAGGGATGTCCTTCCCCCTGTCCACCACAGGGATGTCCTCCCCACTGTCCACCAGAAGGATATCCATTCTAATATTCACCACAAGGAGGTCCTTCCCAATATCGACAACAGGGACTTCCTTCCCACTGTCCAAAACATAAATGTTCTTCCCACTGTTCATCACAGTGTGTATCCCTCTACTGTCCATCACAGAGCTTTACTTTCCACTGTCCACCAACAGGACATTTTTCTTTGCATGAGAGAAACTTCCTCACCCCTGTTTACCACAGAAACATCCTCACCACTGTCCACCACTGTGATGTCCTTTCCACTTTCCTCCATGAGGAGGTCCTTTCCACTCTCCACCACAGAAACATCCTTTCCTTTGTTCACCACAGGGACGTCCTTCCCAATATCCATGGCAGAAAGGTCTTCACCACTGTCCACAACAGCTAATTTTTTTCCACTTTCCTCCACAGAAACATCCTCATCACTGTCTATCACAGGGACATCTTTACCACTGTCCATCAAAGAGAGTTCCTCCCTGCTGTCTACCACAGGGACGTCCTTCACACTGTCTACCACAGTAATGTCATTTCACTTGTCCAAAACAGAAATGTCCTCCCCTCTGTCCACCACAGTGATGTCCTACTCACTGTCAACCACAGGGAGAACCTCTCCACTGTCTACAACAGGGACGTCCTTCCCATTGTCAACCACATGGACATCCTTTCACTGTCCACAAAAGTACTTTCTTCCTACTATTTACAACAGGGACGTCTTCCTAACTGTCCACCACACAAATATGTTGCCAACTGTCCACTACTGAAACATCCATCCAACTGTACACAACATGGACCTACTCCACACTGTCCTCATCAAGGATGTCCATCCAACTGTCCACAATTGAAAGGACCTACATACTGTCCATCACAGTGACATCCTCCCAACTATCCACCCCAAGGAGTTCCTCCTCTTGTCCACCACAATGACATCCTTCCCACTGTCCACAAAAGGGACATCCTTCCAACTGTCCACAACACAGACGTCTTTCCCACTGTCCACCACATGGACGTCCTTCCCACTTTTTGCCACAGAGACGTCCTACCCAACAGTCTACCAGAGTGCGGTCCTCCTTACTGTCCACCACAAGGACTTCCTTCTGTGCACAACAGAGATGTCCTCACCACTGTGCACCACAGGGACATACTGTGCATTGTCCACCAGAGTTACGTCCTTCACACTGTCCACCACAGGAGCATGCTTACCACTGTCCACCACAGCGATATCCTCCTCACTGTGTAAAACAGGGAAGTACTCTCCACTGTACAACTCAGGGATATCCTCTTTACTTACCACCACAGAAACTTTCTCCCCAGTGTCTACCAAAGGAACATCCTCACCACTGTCCAAAAGTGGGACATCCTCCCCACTCTCCACAACAGAAACATCTTCCCCACTGTCCAGTACAGGGATGTCCTTCTCACTGACCTCCATATGGAGGTCCTCTCCACTGTCCACCACAGGCATGTACACCACACTTTCCACCACAGGAACGTCCTCTCCACTGTCCACCTCAAAAACATTCAATCCACTCTCCACCAACCAGAAACGTCCTCATCACTGTCCAGTCCTGGGACATCTTTCCCAATATCAACTACAGAGAGTTCTTCACTGCTGTCCACAACAGGAACGTCCTTTCCACTGTCCACAACAGTAATGTCCTCCCTACTGTCCAAAAGAGGGATGTACGCTTCACTGTCCACCACATGGACGTCCTACCCCCTGTCCACCACAGTGAGGTCCTTCCTACTGTCAACCACATAGAGATTCTCCCAGCTGTCCACCACAGAGACATCCTTCTCACTGTTTACCCCAAGGACATCCACGGCACTGTGCACCACAGGGACATTCTCCCCTGCACAACAGTAATGTCTTCACCCTTGAGCACCAAAGGAACATCTTCCTGTGCACACCAGGTATGGCCTCATACTGTATACCCTAGAGATGTCCCCTGCACACTCCACGGCAGGGACATCATTCCCAATGGCCACCAAAGGACATTCTCCTTTGCACCAGAGAAACGTCCTCACCACTGTCCACCACAGGACGTCCTCCCCACTTTCCACCAAAGGAACATATTCCCCACTGTCCACCAAAGAGGAGTCCTTTCCACTGTCCACCACAGGGACGTCCTTCTTACTGTTCACCACAAGACATCCTTCCCACTGTGCACCACAAGGATATCCTAACGTGAATGACAGGGATGTCCTCACCCTTGTGCACCACAGGAACAACCTCCTGTGCACAACAGGGATGTCTTCACCACTGTCTACCCCAGAGATGTTCTCCCCACTGTAAACCATAGGGAAGTACTGCCCACTCTCCACCAAAAGGAAGTCCTCTACACTGTCCACAACAGTGACATACTTCAATCTATTCACCACAGTGACATCCTTCCCACTGTCCTCCACAGGGATGTTTTCTGCATGGTCCAACACGGGGGCTTCCACACCAATGTCCACCACAGGGACATTCTTCCAATTGTCCACCACAGGGAGGTCCTCCCCACTGTCTACAAAATGGATGTCCTTCCCACTGTAAACCAAAGAAATGTCTTCCCCACAGTCAACCACAAGGACATCATTCCAAGTCTCGACTACATGGATATCCACCACAGGGAGGTCCTCCCCACCGTCCACCACAGAAAGGTCCTCCCCATCGTCCACCACAGGGTTGTCCTCCCCATAATCCACCACACAGATATCCTCCACAGTATAATTCACAGTGATGTCCTTCTCAGTGTGCACTACAGTGAAGTACTCACCATTTTATACCACAGGGATGTCTTTCCCACTGACCACCTCAGTGACTACCTCCCCTCTTTCCATCACAAGGACATCCTACTCACTGTCCACCACAGAAAGGTTCTCCCTGCTGTCCACCACAGGGACATCCTTACCACTTTTTACCACAGGGTCGTTCTCACCAATGTTTACCACAGGGAAATCTGCCCCACTGTTCACCACAGGAACATCCTTCCTACTGTGCACCACAGGAACATCCTCCTGTGCACAACAGAGATGCCCTCACGAATGTGCACCACAGGAACATCTTCGAGTGCACACCATAGACGTCCTCACCACTGTCCACACCAGAGATGTCCTCTGCACTCTGCAAAAGAGGGACATCCTTCCCACGGTCCACCAAAATAACTTTTCCTGTGCACCACAGAAAAGTCCTCACCACTGTCCACCACAGGGACGTCCTCATCACTCTCCAGCACAAGGATGTCCTTACCACTGTCCACCACACGGACATCTTCCACACTGTTCATCACAGGGATGTCCTTCTGCCTGTCCACCACAGGGATGTCCTCCCCACTCTCCAAAAAAAGACATCCTTCCCACTGTTCACCACAGGGATGTTATCCCAACTGTCCAACACAGAGAGTTCCTCTTCACTGTCCACCACAGTGATGTCCTTCCCACTGTCCACCACAGGGATGTTCTCTCAACTGTGCATCAGAGGGATATCCTTCGCACTGTTCACCACAAGGAGGTCCTTCCCAATGTCCACAAAAGGGACGTCATTTTATTGTCCACAACATAAACATCCTTCTCACTCTACATAACAGGGACATCCTTCCCACTGTCTACCACAGGGAGGTCCTATCTACTGTCCACCACAGTGATGTTTTTTCCACTGTCCACCACAGGGACATCCTGTTCAATGTCCACCACAAGGACTTTCTTCCCACTGTCCACCACAGATACCATCTCTCCTCTGTCCACCATAGGAATGTCCTACACTCTGTCAGCCACAGGGAAATCCTGCCCAATATCCACCACAGGGATAATCTCACCAATGTCCAACCCAGAGTTGTCCTTAGCACTCTTAACCACAGGGACATCTTTCCCCCATCAACCACAAAGATGTCCACCCATCTGTCCACCACAGAGATGTTTCCCCACTGTCCACAACAAAGGCATCCTCACCAATGTCCTTGTTCTTTCCCATTGTTCAAAACAATAACATCCTCCCCACTGTGCACCACAGGGACATCCTCCTGTACACAAAAGGTTCGTTCTCATGACTGTGCACTGCAGCGACATCTTCCCATGCACAACAGGGACATCTTCACCACTGTCTAACTCAAAGATGTTCTCCGCACTCTCCACAACAGGGACATCATTCCCAATGTCCACCAAAGGGACGTTCTCTTTTGCACCAGAGAAACAACCTCACCACTGTCCACCACAAAACATCCTCCCCATTGTCCACCACAGGGATATACTCCCCACTGTCCACCAAAGGGAAGTCCTCTCCACTGTCCACAACAGTGACGTCCTTCTAACTATCCACCACAGGGACGTCCTTCCCACTGTCCACCAGAAAGATGGCCTTCCAACTGTCTACCACAGGGACATCCTCCCCAGTGTCAACCAAAGGGATGTCCACCCCACTGTCCACCACAGGGATCTTTTCCGCACGGTCCAACACAGAGGCTTCTTCACCAATGTCCACCACAGTGACATCCTTCCTACTGTCCACCACAGGGAGGTCATCCCTACTGTTCACAACAAGGAGGTCCTTCCCTCTCTAAACCAAAGAAATGTCCTTCCCACAGTCCAACACAGGGACGTCCTCCCCATAGTCCACCACACAGATATCCTCCACAGTGTAATCCACCGGGATATCCTCCTCAATGTGCACTACAGTGAAGTACTCACCACTCTATACCACAGGTATGTCCTTTCCAGTGACCACCTCAGTGACTACCTCCCCTCTTTCCATCACAGGAACATCCTAACCACTGTCCATCACAGAAAGGTTCTCTCTGCTGTCCACCACAGGGACATCCTTACCACTATTTACCACAGGGTCATCCTCACCAATGTCCACCACAGGGAACTCCTTCCCACTGCTCAACACAGGAACATCCTTTCCACTGTGCACCACAGGGAAATTCTTCTGTGCATAACAGCAATGTTCTTACACTGTGCATCCCAGAGATGTCCTCTGCACTCTCCACTCCAGGGAAATCCTTCACAATGTCCACCTAAGAGACATTTTCTTGTGCACCACAGGAATGTCCTCCACATTGTCCACAAGGCCATCATCTCCACTGTCCACTACACTTAAATTCTCTCACCAATGTCTACCGCAGAGACTTTCTTCCCACAATCCACCACAGGGATTTCCTCGTAACTGTCAAACACAGGGATGACCTTCCCACCATAAACCACAGGAAAATCCTCCCCACTGTGCACCACAGGGACATCCTCCTGTGCACAATTGAGATGTCCTCATGAATGTGCACCACAGGGACATCTTCCGGTGCACACCATAGACGTCCTCACCATTGTCCACCCCAGAGATGTCCTCTGCACTCTCTAAAACAGGACATCCTTCCCACTGTCTACCAAAGGGACATTCTCCAGTGCACCACAGAAAGGTCCTCACCACTGTTCACCACAGGGATGTCCTCACCACTGTCCATCACAGGGACATCTTCCCCACTTTCCACAACAGAGTCATCATTCCTATTGTTCACCACGGGGACATTCTTCCCTTGTCCACCATAGAGAGGTCCAACCCACTGTCCACCACAGGGACATCATACCCACTGTCCACCAAAGGGATGTCTTTCCCACAGTTCAACACAGGGACATTCTTCTAACTGTCCACCACACGGACATCATCCCCACTGTCCATCACATGGACGTCCTCTCCACTGTCTATCACAGGGATATCATTCACACTGTCCATCAAATGGACGTCCTTCACACTGTCTACCACAAGGACATCCTCCAAATTGTCCACCACAGTGACATCCTTCCCTTGTCTAACACAGAGATGTAAACCCCACTGTCCACCACAGGGATGTTTCCTCCCTCTCTACCACAGGGTTGTCCTCATCAATGTCCACCACAGAGGTGTTCTTTCCCACTGTTCAAGACAGTGACATCCTCCCTACTGTGCACCACAGGAACAATCTAATGTTCACAAGAGGGAAGTCCTCACTACTGTGCATCACAGGGATATCTTCCAGTGCACACCAGGGACGTCCTCACCACTGTCCACCCCAGAGATGTCCTCTGCACTCTCCACAACAGGGAAATCCTTCCCACGGTCCACCAAAGAGACGTTCTCCTGTGTACCACAGAAACGTTCTCACTACTGTTCACAACAGGGAAGTCCACCCCACTGTCCACCACAGGGACACACTTTCCACTGTCCACTACAGAGACGTCCTTCCCACTCTCCACAAAAAGGACGTCCTTCCCACTGTTCACCACAGAAATATCCTCCCAACTGTCCACAACAGGGATGTCCTTCCCACTGTCCTCCACAAAGACATTCTAACCACTGCCCTCAACAGGGACATCCTACCCACCGTCTGCCACAGCGACGTCCTTCCCACTCCCCACCAAAAAGACGTTCTTCTCACTGTCCACCAAAGGTACATCTTTCAACTGTCCACCACAGAGACATCCTTCTCACTGTCCACCACAGGGACATCCTCCCCACTGACCACCACAAGGACGTCCTTCATTAAGTCCACCATAGTGAAATCCTTCCTGTTGTTCACCAAAGGGACATCCTTCCAACTGTCCACCACAGGGACATCCTCCAAAGTTGTCCGCCACAGTGATTTCCTTTTCACTGTTCACCACCGGGACATCCTACACACTTTGCACAACAGGGACATTTTCCTGTGTACAGCAAGCATATCCTTACCACTGTGCACCACAGGGACATCCTCCTTTGTACACCAGGGATGTCAGCAATGCAGACACAGAAAAGCACCAACACAGAAAAGTCCTCTACACTGTCCACCACAGGGATGTCCTTCCTTTTGTCCGCCAAAAGGATGTCCTCCCCACTGTCCACCAGAGGAATATCCTTCCCACTGTTCACCACAAGAAGGTCCTTCCCAATATCCACAACAGGGACTTCCTTCCCACTTTCCACAACATAAATGTTCTTCCCACATTACACCACAGTGTGTTTCTCTCTACTCTCCACCATAGAGATATACTTTCCACTGGCTAATGAAGGGACATTTTCCTTTGCACCAGTGAAACTTCCTCACCACTGTCAACCACAGAAACGTCCTCACTAGTGTCCACGAAAGTGACATCCTTTCCACTTTCCACCATGAGGAGGTCCTCTCCACTGTATACCACAGAAACATCCTTTCCAATGTTCACCACAGGGATGTCCTTCCAAATAGCCACGACAGCGAGGTCCACACCACTGTCCACAACTGGGACGTCCTTTCCACTGTCCACCAGAGAAACATCCTCATCACTGTTTATCACAAGGAAAACTTTACCACTGTTCAAGACAGAGAGGTCCTCCCTGCTGTCCACCACAGGGACGTACTTCACACTCTCCACCACAGTAATGTCTTCTCAGTTGTCCAAAACACAAATGTCCTCCCCACTGTCCACCACAGGGACATCCTACTTACTGTCAACCACAGGGACATCCTACACACTGTCCTTCCTGTTGTTCACCAAAGGGACATCCTTCCCACTGTCCACCACAGGGACGTTCTGCTCACTTCCCTTCACAGGGACACCCTACCCACTGTCTACCACAGGGATGTCCTTCCCAGTGTCCACCAAAGTGACGTCCTTTCCACTGTCCACCACATGGACGTCTTTTCACTGTCCACAAAAAGGACTTTCTTCCCACTGTTTACCACAGGGATGTCTCCTAACTGTCCACCACACAAATATGTTCCCAACTGTCCACTACAGAAACATCCATCACACTGTATACAACAGAAACATACTCCTCACTGTCTTTCACAAGGATATCCATCCAACTGTCCACAACAGAAAGGTCCTACCCACTGTGCACCACATGTACATCCTCCCAACTGTCCACCCCAAGGAGTTCCTCCCCAGAGTCCACCAGTGGGACGTCCTTTCCACTGTCCACCAAAGGGACATCCTTCCCACTGTACACAACACGGACATCTTCCCCAATATCCACCACATGAATGTCCTTCCCACTGTCCACCACAGGGACGTCCTACCCCACAGTCCACCAGAGTGTGGTCCTCCCCACTGTCCACCACAAAGATATCCTCCTGTGCACAACAGGGATGTCATCACCACTGTGCACCACAGGGGCATACTTAGCATTGTCCACTACAGGGACGTCATTCCCACTGTTCACCAAAGTGAGGTCCTCCCCGCTGTCCACCACAGGGGCATCCTTACCACTGTCCACCACATGGTCATCCTCAGAACTGTCCAAAACAGGGATGTCCTTCCCACTGTCCACCACAGAGAGTTCCTCCCTGATCTCCACCACAGGGACAGTCTTCCCACTGTCCATCATAGAACGTCCTTTCCACTGTCCTCCACAGCTACATCCTCTCCACTGTCCACCAGAGGGACGTCCTTCCTGTTGTATACCACAGAGACATCCTTTCAGCTGTCCACCAGAGGGACATTCTTCCCACTGTCTTCCACAGAGATGTCCTCCCAACTGTCCACCACAAGGATGTCCTCCCCACTTTAAAAAGAGATATCCTCCCAACTGTCTGCCACAGAGACATCCTTCCCATGTCCACCATAGGGATGTCCGCCCCACTGTCCACAATAGGGAGGTACTAAACTTGTCCACAACATGTACATCTTTACATTGTCCACTAAATTGACATTATTCCTACAGTTTAGCACAGGTATGTCCTTCCCACTGTGCACTACAGGGAGTACTATACACTGTCCACCAAAGGGATTTCCTCCCCACTGTTCATCAGAGAAGTCCTCCACAATGTCCACTACAGGGATGTTCACCTGTGTACCACAAGGACATCCATAAAACTGTCCACCACAAGGTCATCTTCACCAATTTCCATAACAGTGATATCCTTCCCACTGTTCACCACAGGGACATCCTTCTATGCACAACAGGGACATCCTGACCAATGTGCACCACAGGGACATCCTTTCCACTGTCCACCAAAGGGACATACTCCCCAATGTTCTCTACAGAGTGGACCTCCCCACAGTCGACCACATGAACGTCTTTCCCACTGTCCACTAAAGGGACAACTCCCTCACTTTGCACCAAAGGGATATCCTCCTATGCACAAAAGGGACGTTCTCAAAACTGTGCACCACAGGATTATTCTTTCCAATGTCCACAACAGAGTTGTCCTTCCAACTGTCGACCACAGAAATGTCCTCCCCACTGTCCATGAAAGGGATGTCCTCCCCACATTCTGCCACAGAGAACTCCATCCCACTGTCCACAATAGAAATGTCCTCCCCACTGTCCACCACAGAGAGGTCCTCCCAACTGTCCACCACAGGGACTTCCTTTCCACAGTCCACCAAACAGATGTCCTTCCCACTGTCCACCACAAAGACATCCTCCTGTGTACTACAAGGACATCCTTACCACTGTCCACAACATGGTTGTCCTCAACAATGTGCACTATAGGGAAGTCCTCACCGCCATCACCACACGAATATCCTCCACACTGTAAACCACAGGGACATCCTACCCACTGTCCACCACAGTGACATCCTCCCCTCTGTCCACCACAGGGTCATTATTCTTCCTGTCCACCATGGTGATGTCCTCCCCACTGTCCACCAAAGGGACGTCCTTCCCACTGTCAACCACAAGAACATCATTTCAATGGTCCACCCCAGGGAAGTCCTCTTCACTGTCCACCACAGGGATGTCCTTCCCACTGTACACCACAGGGACATCCTCCTGTGCACAACAGGGATGTTCTTACCACTGTCCACCCCAGAGATGCCTTCTGCACTCCCCACTACAAGGACATCTTTCTCACTGTCCACCAAAGATAAATTATCCTCTGCACCACAGGAGCGTTGTCCTTACTGTCCAGAAGGCTGTCATCCACACTGTCCACCACAGTGAAATCCTCTCAACTCTACAACACAGGGACATCCTCCCAACTGTCCACAACACGGATGTCCTCCCAACTATCAAACACAGCGAATTTCTTCCCACTGTAAACAACAGGGACATCCTCCCCACTATGCACCACAGGGACATCCTCCTTTGCACAACATTGATGTCCTAACCACTGTCCACCACAGAGATGTCCTTCGCACTATCCACCATATGGACTTCCTTACAACTATGCACCACAGGGACATTCTCCAGTGCACAACAGTAACATCCTCCCCACTGTCCATCACAGTGAAATCCCCTCCAATGTCCAACACTGGGATGTCCTCCGCACTTTCTACAACAGGGATGTCCTTCCGATTATTCACGCCAGAAAGGTCCTCCCCGCTGTCCAACAAGAGGAAGTCCATCCCACTGTCCAACTCAGTGATATCCTCTCCTCAGATCATATCAGGGATGTCCTTCCCACTGTCCACCACAAAAAGGTCCTCACATCTGTCCACCAGATGGATATCCTTCCCTCTGTTCACCACAAGAGGTCATTCCCAATATCCACAACAGGGACTCCCTTCCCACTGTCCACAACATAAATGTTCTTCCCAAGGTCCACCACAGTGTTTCTCTCTACTGTCAACCATAGAGTTGTACTCCCACTGTCCACCAAAGGGTCATTTTTCTTTGCACCAGAGAAACTTCCTCACCACTGTCCACCACAGAAACATCCTCACCACTCTCCACCACTGTGATGTCCTTTCCACTTTCCCCCATGAGGAAGTCCCCTCCATTGTCCACCACAGAAACACTTTCCACTGTTCACCACAGGAAAGTCCTTCCCAATATCCACAACAGGGAGGTCCTCACCACTGTCCACAACAAGGACATCCTTTCCACTGTCCACCACAGAAACATCCTCATCACTGTCCATCACAGGGACATTTTTACCACTGTCCACCACATGGACTTCCTTCACACTGTCCACCACAGTAACGTCCGCTCAGTTGTCCAAAATAAACATCCTCCCCACTGTCCACCACAGGGAAGTCCTACTTACTGTTCACCACAGGGAGAACCTGCCCACTGTCTACAACAGGGACATCCTTCCCATTGTCCACCACATGGACATCCTTTCGCTGTTTACATAAAGGACTTCCTTCCCACTGTTTATCATAGGGACTTCTTCCTAACTGTCCACCACACAAATATGTTCCAAACTGTGGACTACAGAAACATCCATCACACTGTTCACAACAGGGATGTATTCCCCACTGTCCTACAAAAGGACTTCCATCTCACTGTCCACAATAGAAAGGTCTTACCCACTGTTCACCACAGGGACATCCTCCCAACTGTCCACCTCAAGGAATTTTTCCCCAAAGTCCACCAAATGGACATCGTTTCCAGTGTCCACCAAAGGGACAACTTTCCCAGTGTCCACAACACAGACACCTTCCCCATTGTCCAACACATGGATATCCTTACCACTGTTTACCACAGGGAAGTCCTACCCCACAGTCCACCTGAGTGTGGTCCTTCCCACTGTCTACCACAAGGACATCCTCCTGTGTACAACAGAGATGTTCTCACCAATGTGCACCACAGGGATATACTTTACATTCCACACAATGTAAAGTTGTGGACAATTCCACCACAGGGACGTCATTCCCACTGTCTACAAATGTGAGGTCCTCCCTGCTGTTCACCACAGGGGCATCCTTACCACTGTCCACCACAGGGATTTCCTTCCCACTGTCCATCACAGGGACATCCTTCACAACTTCCACAACATGGTCATCCTTCCCATTGTCCACCACAGGGACATCCTTCCCACTGTCCACGATAGAGAAGTGAAACCCCCTGTCCTTCACAGTGACATCATACCCTCTGTCCACCAAAGGGATGTCCTTCCCACAGTCCACCACAGGAACAATCTTCTAACTGTCCACTGAATGGACATCCTCCCCAATGTCCATCACATGGACGTCCTCACAACTGTGTACCACAGGGATGTCCTTCCCACTGTCCATCAAAGGGACATCCTTCTCCCTGTCCACCACAGGGACATCCTCCAAATTGTCCAAAACAGTGACATCATTCCCTCATCTACCACAGAGTCTTAAACCCCATTGTCCACCACCGAGAGTTCCTTCCTGCTCTCCACCATAGGAACAGTCTTCCCACTGTCAAACATAGATTGTCCTTTCCACTGTCCACCACAGATACATCCTCTCCACTGTCCACCAGAGGGACGTCCTTCCCATTTTACACCACAGAGAGGTCCGTTCCGCTGTCCACCACAGGAACATTCTTTCCACTGTCCACCACAGAGATGTCCCCCCCACTGTCCACCACAGAGACATCCTACCAATGTCCACCACAGTGAGGTTCTCCCCACTGTCCACCATAGGGATGTACTCCCCTTGTCCACAACATGGACAGCCTTCCACTGTCCACAAAAAAAAACCATTATTCCCACAGTTTACCACAGGGATGTCCTCAAGATTGTCCACTACAGGGACATTCTACAAACTGTCCACCACAGGGAGGTCCACCAAACTGTCCACCACAAGGATTTCCTCCACACTGTCCATCAGAGTGAGGTCCTCAACACTGTCCACCACAGGGATGTCCTATTGTGTACCACACGGACATCTATAAAACTGTCCACCACAGTGTCATCTTCATCAATGTCCCGCACAGTGACACCCTTCCCTCTGTTACCACAGAGACATTCTCCTGTGCACAACAGGGACATCCTGACCAATGTGCACCACAGGGACATCCTTTCCACTGTCTACTTCAGGTATATCCTCCCAAATGTTCACGACAGAATGGACATCCACACAGTCCACCACATGGACTTTTTTCCCACTGTCCACCAAAGAAACATCCTCACTTTGCACTACAAGGACATCCTCCTATGCACAACAGGGACGTACTCAAAACTGTGCACCACAGGACTATTCTTTCCAGTGTCCACAACAGAGATGTCCTTCCCACTGTCCACCACATGAACATGCTTCCCACTGTCCACAACATGGAAGTACTCTCTACTCTCCACCCGAGGGATGTTCTTTCCACTGTCCACCACACTGATGTCCTCTGCACTGTCCACAACAAACATGTACATCACACTGTCCACCACAAAAACATTCTTTTCACTGTCCATCACAGGGACATCCTTTCCACTATTCATGAAAGAGATGTCCTTTTCACTGTCCAACACAGGGTCATCCTCCTGTTTACCATGAGGACATCTTTACCACTGTCCACATCATGGTTTTCCTCTACAATGTCCACTACAGGGACGTCCTCACCACTGTCCACAACATGAATATCCTCCACACTGTAAAGCACAGGGACATCCTACACATTGTCCACCACAGGGAGGTCCTTCCCACTGTCCACAACAGGAACATCCTTCTGCCTGTCCACCAGAGTTTTTTCTTCCCCACTGTACACCTCAGGGATATCCTCCTGTGCACAACAGAGATGTTCTTACCACCGTACAACCCAGAGATATCCTCTGCACTCCCCACTACAAGGACATCCTTCTCACTGTCCACCAAAGAGACATTCTCTTGTGCACCACAGGAACATTAATCTTACTGTCTACAAGTTTGTGATCTTCACTGTCCACCACAGTGAAATCCTCTCAACTCTCCACTACAGTGACATCCTCCCAACTGTCTACAACAGGAATGTCCTCCCAACTATCAAAAACAGTGATGTCCTTCCCACTGTAAACAAGAGGGACATCCTCTCCACTGGGCACAACAGGGATGTCCTAATAACTGTCCACCACAGAAATGTACTCCACACTCTCCACCATATGGACATCCTTCTGACTTTGCACCACAAGGATGTTCTCCAGTGCACCACAGTAACATCCTTTATACTGTCCATCAAGGGTGAAATCCTCCCCACTCTCCACCACCAGAATGTCCTCCCCACTGTCTACAACAGGGATGTCCTTCCAACTATTCACACCAGAAGGGTCATCCCAACTGTCCAGCAAGAGGACGTCCTCTCCTCTGTCCACCTCAGTGATATCCTCCCCTCATACCATAACAGGGATGTCATTCCCACTTTCCACCACAGGGACGTCCTCCCCACTGTCCACAAGAGTGTCATCCTTCCCACTGTCCACCAAAAAGTCTTTCCCAATGTCCACAACAGTGATGTCCTTCCCACAGTCCACACCATATATGTTCTTCCAATGTCCACCACAGGGACCCCCTTCTGACTGTCCACCACAGGGAAGTCCTCTCTACTGTCCACCACATGGATGTCCTTTCCACTGTTCACCACAGGGTTATCCTCCTCACTGTTCATAACAGGCATGTCCTTTTCACTCTCCACCACTGGGACCTCCTTCCTACTGTCCACCACATGGAAGTCCTCTCTTCTGTCCACCACAGGGATGTCCACCACACTGCCCACAACAGTCATGTTCTTCCTGATGTCGACCACAGAAAGGTACACACTACTGTCCACAACAGGAATGTACTTCCCAATGTCCACTAAATGATGTCCTCTTCTATGTCCACCACAGAGACGCCTTTTCCACAGTTCACCACATGTTGTTTTTTCCCACTGTCCACAAGAGGGACATGCTTCCCACTGTCCATCACAGGGAGTTTATCCCCACTGTCCACCAGAGGGACATCCTTCCTTCTGTTCACCACAAGGAGGTCTTTCCCAATGTCCACAACAGGGATGTCCTTCCCACACTCCACAACATATATGTCTTCCAATGTTCACCACAGGGACCTCCTTCTTAATGTCCACCACAGGGAAGTCCTCTCTACTCTCCATCAAAGGGACCTCCTTCTCACTGTCCACTACAGGGATGTCCTCTGCACGGTTCACAACAGGCATGTGCTTTCCATGGTCCACCACAGAGACCTCCTTCCCAATGTGCACGACAAGGAAGTTCTCTCTACTGTCCACCACAGGGATGTCCTTTCCACTCTCCAAAAAATGGACATCCTCGGCAGTGTCCACAACAGGCATGTCCTTCCAACTGACCACCACAGAAAGGTACACCCTGCTATCTACAATAGGAAAGTACTTCCCAATGTCCACTAAATGATGTCCTCTCCTATGTCCACCACAGAGACATCCTTCCCACTGTCCACCACATGGAGTTTCTCCCCACTCTCCACAAGAGGGACATGCTTCCCACTGTCTACCACATGGAGGTCCTTCCCAATGTCTAAAACATAGACATTCTTCCCACAATCCACAACATAAATGTCCTCTCCACTGTCTAACACATGGAACTTTTTACCACTGTTCACCACAGTATTCCTCTCTATTGCCCACCACAGGGATATCCTTAACACTGTCCAAACCAGTGATATCCTCCCAACTGTCCACAACAGTGATGTCCTTCCCATTGACCACCAGATAAAGGTCCTCTCAGCTGTCCACCACAGGGATGTCCTTTTCACTGTCCACCTAAGTGACGTCCTCCCCTCTGTCCACAAGAGGGACATTCTTACCAGAGTTCACCACAAGGAGGTCTTTCCCAATGTCCACAACAGAGATGTTTTTTCCACAGTCTACAACATAAATGTCCTTCCCACAGTCCACCACAGGGACCTCCTTTCTACTGTCCACCACAGGGACCTCCTTCCCATTGTCCACCACAGAGAGGTCCTCTCTACTGTCTATCAAAGTGATGTCCTTTCCACTGTGGACCATAGGAACGTCCTCCCACTGCCCACAACAGAGATGTTCTTTCCACTGTCCACCACAGGGATGTCCTCCAAAGTGTCCACCAGAAAAACTTACTACCAACTGTCCACCACAGGATGTCCTACCCACTGTCTACCACAGGGAGGTACTCCCCAATCTCCTCCACAGGGAGGTCCTCTCCACTGTCCACCACAGGATTGTCATTTCAACTGTCCATTACAGAAATATTATCACCACTGTCCACAACATGGATGTCCTTCCCACAGTCCACCACAGAGACATTCTACCCACTGCCCTCCACAGGGACATACTACACACTGTCTATCACAGGGATGTCCTTCCCACTGACCACAAAAACGACGTCCTTCATAGAGTCCACCATAGAGAAGTCCTCCTTGTTGTCCACCAAAGGGATGTCCTTCAAACTGCCCACCACAGGGACATCCTCAAAATTGTCTACCACAATGACATAATTTTCACTGTTCATCAATTGGACATCCTACCCACATTGCACAACAGGGTTATTGTCCTGTGGACAACAGGGATATCCTCACCACTGTGCAACACAGGGACACCCTCTTTTGCATACCAGGGATGTCAGCAACACTCTCCACCCCAGAGATGTCCTCTGCACTCTCCATGACAGGGACATCCTCCCCACTATCCAACAAAAAAAGTCTTTCCCACTATTCACCACAGGGATGTCATCCCAAATGTCCAACACAGAAAAGTCCTCTTCACTGTCCACCACAGGGATGTCCTTCCTCGTGTTCATCACAGGAATATCCTACCCACTGTCCACCCGAGAGATATAATTCCCACTGTTCACCACAAGGAGGTCCTTCCCAATATCGACAACAGGGACTTCCTTCACACTGTCCACAACATAAATGTTCTTCCAAAGGTCCACCACAGTGTGTTTCTCTCTAATGTCCACCGGAGAGATGTACTTTCCACTGTCCACCAAAGGGACATTTTCCTTTGCACCAGAGAAACTTCCTCACCACGTTCCATCATAGAAACGTCCTCACCTTTGTCCACCACTGTGACGTCTTTTCCACTTTCCACCATGAGGAGGTTCTCTCCACTGTTCTCCACAGAAACATCCTTTCCACTGTTCACCACAGGGACGTCTTTCCCAATATCCACTACAAGGAGGTCCTCACCACTGTCCACAACAGGGACGTCTTTTCCACTGTACACCACAGAAACATCCTCATCACTGTCTATCACAGGAAACTCTTTACCACTGTCCACCACAGAGAGGTCCTACCTGCTGTCCACCAAAGGGACATCCTTCACATTGTCCCCCACAGTAACGTCCTCTCAGTTGTCCAAAACAGAAACGTCCTCCCCTCTGTCCACCACAGGGATGTCCTACTTACTGTCCACCACAGGGAGAACCTCCCCACTGTCTACAACAGGGACACCCTTCCCATTGTCCACCACATGGACATTCATTCACTGTCCACAAAAAGGACTTCCTTCCCACTGTTTACCACAGCGATGTCTTCCTAACTGTCCACCACACAAATATGTTCCAAACTGTGGACTACAGAAACATCCATCCCACTGTACACAACAGGGACGTGCTCCTCACTGTCCTCCACAAGGATGTCCATCCAACTGTCCACAACAAGGCTCGTACCCACTGTCCACCCCAGGGACATCCTCCCAACTGTTTACTCCAAGAAGTTCGACCCCACAGTCCACTACAAGGACGTCCTTCCCACTGTCCATGAAAGGGACATCTTTCCCACTGTCCTCCACATGGACATCCTTCCCATTGTCCACCACAGGGATGTCCTACCCCACAGACCACCAGAGTGTGGTCCTCCCCACTGTCCACCAAAAAGACATCCTCCAGTGCACAACAGGGATGTCCTCACCATTGTGCACCATGAGGACATACTTTGCATTGTCCACCACAGGGACATCCTTCAGACTGTCCACCGCAGTGATGTCCTCCCTTCTGTCCACCACATTTGAATCCTTACAACTGTACAACTCAGGGATTTCCTCTTTACTTACCACCACAGATACTTTCTCCCCAGTGTCCACCAGAGGAACATCCTCACCACTGTCCACCACAGAAACATCTTCCCCACACTCCACTACATGGACGTCCTTCCCACTGTCCACCACAGCAATATCCTCTCCACTGTCCACCACAGGCATGTCCACCACAGAAAGTTCATCTCCACTGTCCACTACAAAAACATCCAATACACTGTCCACCACAGAAACGTCTTCATCACTGTCAATCACTGGGACATCTTTCCCACTGACAACCTAAGAGATGTCCTCCCTGCTGTCCACGACAGGGACGTCCTTCCCACTGTCCAAAACAGTAACTTCCTCCTCAATGTCCAAATCAGGGATGTCCACCCCACTGTCCACCACATGGATGTCCTACACACTGTCCACAGGGAGGTCCTTCCTACTATCAACCACAGAGAGGTTCTTCCCAATGTCCACAAAAGGATGTTCTGCTTTGCACCAGAGAAATGTCCTCACCACTGTCCACCACAGGACATCCTCCCCACTGTCCACCAAAGGAACATATTCCCCACTGTCCACCAAAGAGAAGTCCTTTCCACTGTCCACAACAGGGATGTCCTTCCCACTGTCCAACACAGGGAGGTCCTTCCAACTGTCCACCACAGAGAGTTCCTCCCAGCTGTCTACCACAGGGACCTCCTTCTCACTGTTCACCACAAGGACATCCTCCCCACTTTGCACCGCAAGGACATCCTCCTGTGCACAAAAGGGATGTCCTCACTCTTGTGCAGCACAGGAACATCCTCCTGTGCACACTGTCAATGTCCTCACCACTGTCTACCCCAGAGATGTTCTCCGCACTCTCCATGACAGGGACATCATTCCCAATGTCCATCAAAGGGACGTTCTCCTTTGCACCAGAGAAATGTCCTCACCACTGTCCACCACAAGACATCTCCACCACTGTACACCACAGGGATGTACTCCCCACTGTCCACCAAAGGGAAGTCCTCTCCCCTGTCCACAACAGGGCCGTCCTTCCTTCTATCCACCACAGGGAGGTCCTTTTCACTGTCCAACAGAAAGACGTCCTTCCAATTGTCTACCACAGTGATGTTTTCTGCAAGGTCCAACACAGGGGCGTCCTCACCAATGTCCACCACTGAGACATTCTTCCTACTGTCCACCACAGGGAGGTCCTCCCCACTGTCCACAAGGCCATCATCCCCACTGTCCACCACAGTGAAATTCTCTCACCAATGTCCACCACAGAGACATCCTTCCCACAGTCCACCACAGGGATCTCCTCCCAACGGTCAAACACAGGGACGTCCTTCCCACTGTAAACCACAGGGACATCTTCCTCACTGTTTACCAGAGGGACATTCTCCTGTGCACTATAGAGACATCCTCACCAATGTGCACCACAGGGACATCTTCTGGTTCACATCATAGATGTTCTCACCACTGTCCACCAAAAAGATGTCCTCTGCACTCTCTGAAACAGAAACATCCTTCCCATCGTCCACAAAAATAACGTATGTCCTCCCCATTGTTCACAACAGGGATGTTCTTTCCATTGTCTACCACAAGGACATCCTCCCCAGTGTCCACCACAGAAACATACTACCCGTTGTCCACCACAGGTATGTCCTACCAACTGTCTACAACAGGGATGTCCAAGGCACTGTCCACAACAGGCATGTCCTTCCCACTGTCCACCACAGAAAGTTACGCCCTGCTGTCCACAACAGAAATGTACTTCCTAATGTCCACCTCAATGATGTCCTCTCCTCTGTCCACCACAGGGACATCCTTCCCACTGTCCTGCACATGGTTGTCCTTTCCACTGTCCAGCAGAGGGACTTGCTTGCCACTGTAGAGCACATGGTGGTCCTTCTCAATGTCCACAACATGTACGTTTTTCCCACAATCTACAACATAAATGTCCTTCCCACTTTCCACCACAAGGACCTTCTTCCCACTTTTCCCCACAGATAGGTCCTCTCTACTATCCACCACAGGGATGTCCTCATGACTGTCCACCTAAGTGAGAACTTCGCCTCTCTCCACCACAGGGACATCCTTCCCACTGTAAACCACAGGGAGTTCCTCCCCAAAGTCCAAGAGAGTGACATCCTTCCCACTGTTCACCACAAGGAGATCTTTCCCAATGTCCACAATAGGGACATCCTTCCCACAGTCCACAACATATATGTCCCACTGGAACATCCTTTACACTGTGCACCACAGAGACATTCTTCTGTGCATAACATAATTGTTCGTACCACTGTTCATTGCAGAGTAGTCCTCTGCACTCTCTACTCCAGGGAAATCCTTCCCACTGTCCACCAAAGAGACGTTTTCTTGTGCACCACAGAAACGTCCTCCCCACTGTCCACAAGGCCATCATCCCCATTATCCACCACAGTAAAATTCTCTCACCAATGTCCACTGCAGAAATGTCCTTCCCACAGTCCACCACAGGGATTTCCTCCCTACTGTCAAACACAGGGATGTCCTTCCCACTGTAAACCACAGGGACATCCTCCTGTGCACAACAGGGATGTTCTCACAAATGTGCACAACAGGGACATCTTCTGGTGCACACCATAGACGTCCTCAACACTGTCCACTGCAGAGATGTCCTCTGACTCTCCAAAACAGGGATATTCTTCCCACTGTCCACCAAAATAATGTTTTCCTGTGCACCACAGAAACGTCCTCACCACTGTCCACCACAGGAACCTCCTCATCAGTGTCCAGCACAGGGATGTCCTTACCACTGTCCACCACAGGGACTTCCTCCACACTGTTCAACACAGGGACGTCCTTCTTCCTGTCCACCACTGGGATGTCCTCTCCACTCTCCACAAAAAGACATCCTTCCCATTGTCCACCACAGGGATGTCATCCCAATTGTCCAACACAGAGAGTTCCTCTTCACTGTCCATCACAGAGATGTCCTTCCCACTGTCCACCACAGGGATGTCCTCCCAAATGTCCACCAGAGGGATATCCTTCTCACTGTTCAACACAAGGAGTTCCTTCCCAATGTACACAAAAGGGATGTCCTTTTTACTGTTCAAAACATAAATGTCCTTCTCACTGTCCACAACAGGGACATCCTTGCCACTGTCTACCACAGGGAGGTCTTATCTACTGTACACCACAGTGACATCCTTTCCACTGTTCACCACAGGGACGACCTCTTCACTGTCCACCACAAGGACATCCTTCCCACTGTCTACCACAGAAACTACCTCCCCACTCTACACAACAGGAATGTCCTACACTCTGTCATCCACAGGGACATCCGGCCCAATGTCCACTACAGGGATGTTATCACCAATGTCCAACACAGAGTTGCCCTCAGGACTCTTCAGCACAGGGACATCTTTCCCCCATCTACCGGAGAGACATCCACCCCATTGTCCACCACAGAGATGTTCCCCACTTTCAAAAACAGGGGTGTCCTCACCAATGTCCACCACAGGTGTGTTCTTTCCCATTTTTCAAAACAGGAACATCCTCCCTCTGTGTAACACAGGGACATCCTCCTGTGGACAACAGGGTCGTCCTCATGACTGTGCACCACAGGGACATCTTCCAGTGCACAACAGGGAAGTCTTCACCACTGTCCACTCCAGAGATGTCCTCTGCAATCTAAAAAAACAGGGACATTCTTCTCATGGTCCACCAAAATGCACTTCTCCACTGCACCACAGAAACGTCCTCACCACTGTTTATTACAGGGATGACCTCCCCACTGTCCAGCACAGGTAAATCCTCACCACTGTCCACAACAGGGACATCCTTCCCACAGTTCACACCATATATGTCATTCCAATGTCCACCACAGGGACCTCCTTCCCACTGTCCACCACAGGGATGTCCACGGCACTGTCCACAACAGGCATGTCCTTTTCACTCTCCACCACAGGGACCTCCATCCCACTGTCCACCACAGGGATGTCCTTCCCACTATCCACCACAGAAATGTACACTCTGCTGTCCACAACAGGAACGTACTTTCTAATGTCCACTGCAATGATGTCCTCTCCTCTGTCCACATCAGGGACGTCCTTCCCACTGTCCACCACAGGAATGTCCTTCCCACTCTTCACCACAGAAATGTACACTCTGCTGTCCACAACAGGAATGTACTTTCTAATGTCCACCGCAATGATGTCCTCTCCTCTGTCCACACCAGGGACGTCCTTCCCACTGTCCACCACATGGTGGTCCTCCCCACTGTCCACCATAAGGACATGCTTGCCAATGTAGAACACATGGAGGTCCTTCCCAATGTCCACAACATGTATATTTTTCCCACAATTCACAACATAAATGTCCTTCCCACTCTCCATCACAGGGACCTTCTGCCCACTGTTCACCACAGAGAGGTCCTCTCTACTATCCACCACAGGGATGTCCTTACCACTGTCCACATAAGAGACTACCTACCCTCTCTCCGACACAGGGTCATCCTTCCCACTGTCCACTATAGGGAGTTCCTCCCCAATGTCCAACAGAGGGACATCTGTCCCACTGTTCACCACAAGGAGGTCTTTACCTATGTCCACAACAGTGATGTCCTTCCTAGAGTTCACAACATATATGTCTTTCCAATGTCCACCACAGAGACCTCCTTCTCACTGTCCACCACAGAGAACTTCTCTATACTGTCCACCACTGGGACGTCATTTCCACTGTTCACCAAATGGACATCCACTGAACTGTCCACAGCAGGCATGTCCTTCCAACTGTCCACCACAAAAAGTACACTCTGCTGTCCACAACAGGAATGTACTTTCCAATGTCCACTAAATGTTGTCCTCTCCTCTGTCTACCACAGAGACGTTCTTCCCACTGTCCACCACATGGTGGTCCTTCCCACTGTCCAACACAGGGATGTCCTTTTCACTGTACACCACAGGGATGTCCCTTTCACTCTCCAACACAGGGACCTCCTTCCCACTGTCCACCACAGGGAAGTCCCCTCTAGTGTCCACCACAGTGATGTCCTTTCCACTGTCCACCACAGTGATGTCCAACACACTGTCCAAAACAGGCATGTCCTTCCCTCAGTCCACAACAGAAAGGTATACCCTGATGTCCACACAGGAATGTACTTCCTAATGTCCAACTCAATGATGTCCTTTACTCTGTCCACCACAGGGACATCCTTCCCACTGTCCAATAAATGGTGGTCCTCCCCACAGTCCACCAGAGGAACATGCTTGCCACTGTATAACACACGGAGGTATTTCCCAATGTCCACAACGTGTAAGTCCTTCCCACAATCCACAACATAAATGTCCTTCCCACTATTCACCACAGGGACCTTCTTCCCACTGTTCATTATAGAGAGGTTCTCTATACTATCCATCGCAGAAATGTCCTTACCACTGTCCACCTAAGTGACGACCTCCCCTCTCTCCAACACAGGGACATCCTTCCCACTGTCCACCACAGGGAGTTCCTTCCCAATGTCCACCAGAGGGAAATCTGACCCACTGTTCACCACAAGGAGGTCTTTACCTATGTCCACAACAGTGATGTCCTTCCCAGAGTCCACAACATATATGTCCTTCCAATGTCCACCACAGGGACCTCCTTTTCACTGTCCACCACAGGGAATTTCTCTATACTGTCCACCACTGGGATGTCTTTTCCACTGTTCACCAAATGGACATCCACTGAACTGTCCACAGAAGGCATGTCCTTCCAACTGTTCACCACAAAAAGGTACACCCTGCTGTCCACAACAGGAATGTACTTTCCAATGTCCACTAAATGCTGTCCTCTCCTCTGTCCACCACAGAGACATCTGTCCCACTGTCCACCACATGGTGGTCCTTTTCACTGTCCAACACAGGGATGTCCGTTCCACTGTACACCACAGATATGTCCCTTTCACTCTCCAACACAGGGACATCCTTCCCACTGTCCACCACAGAAAAGTCCCCTCTAATGTCCACCACAGGGATGTCCTTTCTACTGTCCACCACAAGGATGTCCAATGCACTGTCCAAAACAGGCATGTCCTTCCCTCAGTCCACAACAGAAAGGTACACCCTGCTGTCCACAACAGGAATGTACTTCCTAATGTCCAACTCAATGATGTCCTTTATTCTGTCCACCACATGGATGTCTTTCGAACTGTCCAGCAAAAGGATGTCCTCCTCACTTTGCAAGAAAGGGACATCCTCCTATGCACAACAGGGATGTCCTCACAACTGTGCACCACAGTAATACTCTTTCCACTATCCACAACTGTGATGTCCTTCCCACTGTCGACCACAGACATGTCCTTTTTGATGTCCACCACAGGTACATTCTTCCTAACTTCTACCACAGAAACGTCCTCCCCACTGTCCACCAAAGGGATGTCCTCCCCACATTCTGCCTCAGAGACGTCCATCACACTGTCCACAACAGAAATGTCCTCCCAAATGTCCAACACAGGAGGTCCTCCCAACTGTCCATCACAGGGACGTCCTTTTCACAGTCCACCAAACAGATATCCTTCCCACTGTCCACCACAGGGACATCCTCCTGTGTACCACAAGGACATCCTTAATACTGACCACAACATGGGTGTCCTCAACAATATGCACTACAGGGAAGTCCTCACTGGCTTCCACCACAGGAATATCCTCCGCACTTTAAACCACAGGGACATCCTACACCTTGTCCAACACAGGGAGTTCTTCCCCCGTGTCCACAACAGGAACATCCTTCTGCCTGTCCACCACAGTGATGTCCTCCCCACTGTACATCTCAGGGACATCCTCCTATGCACAACAGGGATGTCTTTACCACTGTACACCCCAGAGATGTCCTCTGCACTCCCCACTACAAGGACATCCTTCTCACTGTCCACCAAAAAGACATTCTCTTTTGCACCACAGGAATGTTGTTCTTACTGTCTACAAGGCCATCATCTGCACTGTCCACCACAGTGAAATCCTTTCAACTCTCCACCACAATGACATCCTCCCAACTGTCCACAACAGGGATGTCCTCCCAACTATCAAAAACAGTGAAGTCCTTCCCACTGTAAACAAGAGGGACATCCTCCCCACTGGGCACAACAGGGATGTCCTAACCACTGTCCACCACAGAGATGTCCTCAGCACTCTCCACCATATGCACATCCTTTCAACTATGCACCACAGTAACATCCTCCCAAATGTCCACAACAGGGATGTCTTCCCAACTGTCCACCACAGGGTTGTCCTCCCGACTGTCTACAACAGGGATGTCCTTCCCACAATTCAAAGCAGAAAGTTCCTCCCTGCTGTCCACCACAGAAACATCCATTTCTCTGTCTACTTCAGTGATATCCTGTCCTCAGATCATAACCGGGATGTCCTCCCCACTGTCCACCACAAGGAGGTCTTCCTCACTGTTCACCAGAGGCACACCCTTCCCACTGTCCACCACAAAGAGGTCCTTCCCAATGTCTATGACATGTACGTCCTTCCCACAATCCACAACATAAATGTGCTTTCCACTCTCCAGCACAGGGACCTTCTTCCCACTGTTCACCACAGAGAGGTCCTCTCTACTGTCCACCACAAGGATGTCCTCACCACGTCCACTTAAGTGACGACCTCCCCTCTCACCACCACAGGGACATCTTTCCCACTGTCCACCCCATGGAGGTCTTTCCCAATGTCCACAACAGGGACATCCTTCCCACAGTCCACAACGTATATATCCTTACAATGTCCACCACAGGGACCTCCTTCTCACTGTCCACCAAAGGGAATTTCTCTCTACTGTTTACCACAGGTATGTCTTTTCCATTGTCTACCACAGGGATGTCCTCCACCATGACCAGAACAGGCATGTCTTTTCCATTGTCCACCACAGGGACTTTCTTCCCACTGTCAACCACAGGGAAGTCCTCTCTACTGTCCACCACAGGGATATCCTTTCCACTGTCCACCAAAGGGATTCCTCTGCACTGTTCACAACAGTCATGGGCTTCCCACTGTCCACCAGAGTAAGGTACACCTTGCTGTCCACAACAGCAATGTAATTTCCAATGCCCACTAAATGATGTCTGTTGAGGACCGCACTAGTCCCACGTTGGGGTGGCCAAAAAATGTCTCGGCCTGAGCAAAATGTTGAGGCCCGGGCCGACCCACGTTTGGGCGGCCACTGTATCCCGGCCCAAGCTGCTGCTCCAGTCTTTAGGTCGGGGGTTCAGCAAGAGCGAGGGTGATGGCAGATTCTACCTAATGTCTGAGATTTGTCTCTGATGATCCCTCTATAGTCTCTGATCTCCGTCTATATTCTCTGATCTCTGGTTCTGTCTTCTATCGTCTCAATTCTGATCTGTTCTGTCTCTGCCTTTTATATGTCTCACTTCTAAGCCACGCCTCTAAGTTACACCTTTAATCATGCCCTTAGGTCTTGTCTCTAACTCTGATCTCTATACTTCTAAGTATACTATTAAGTCACACACCTTTAATCTCACACACCTTTAATCTCAAGGTATCTAAACCAAGATTATCGGAGTGTTCTCAGCTGTTGTAGGCTATTGTAATCCAAGTCTCATGTCAGGTTATATGGCTCAAGATGGCTGCAAAGCTGATAGCCGCTTTCTGCTAAAAGTCGGCCCCCAACAGGTCCCCCTTTTTAAATTTTTTAATTAAAAGGGAAGGCTGGGAAAACTTACGGAAACCGTGCCTGTCCTAGGTTGGAGCAAAGGACCCCAGCCTCCCTTTTCCATCCTTGGATACTCAACAGCCATTGGTTGAGCTTCTGTCTTAGGATGGTGAGGCCTCCCTTCTTTTAGGGGCAAGGGTCTCGGTATGCTCTCTTACCCATCACTGACTATCCGGTTTAGCGCGTAAGTTAGGGGATATACCTCATTAGTCTTGATGACAGAGGTTTTACAATCCCTTACTTCCAGCCTGTAATAATGGACCTGTGTGGGTTTCATTTGAATAGCATCTCATACAAAAGCCATCAGTTTGTTGAACTGCATGGACCCAAAAGACAAGAGACTTAACAATGCCTGAATAGTTAGTATGACAGCAACACTCTTTTTAAAGGGCAACATATAACTCCCTCTATCAGAGGAGTAAAAAGTGTAAGCCTCTTCTATTCTGTTTATAAATGTCTTATATTAGAATCTAAATCTATAGAAATACAAAACTGATCATAGCTTTGATCTAAAGAAAACTAAGGAAATCCCTGTTCCTGCTCTAGTCAATCTCAAACCCAAAAAACAACTATAGTAACTGTGGTAGTGGGTTTTCTCCTGGGTCTAAACAATCTAAATTCCCACTAAATCATAAGTCAGGGAATCAAGAGTCCAATAGAGCCACCCTGGAGATATGGGTGGTGATGTAAAAAAATACGTTTCTCAGGGGGTTTCTCCTCCCTGGATTTGTTATTGTTGTCTATTTGTTTAATCAGTCTCTCTGGCAGCCAACGTGCAGCATCTGCAGTTTGGGAATATATGCAAACAGAACCTCTTCCCCAGATAAGCACTGGATCTGGCCCATTCCAGGTTCCAGTTAATGGGACTTTCTAGAGGAATGTTGCAAAATTCTTTTTGGTATCAGGATGCCAGAATCTATCTGCAGCAGATTTTCCTTCAGAATCCAAATTTTAAAAATTTAAAATGAAGAGTGCATGATGAAGGATATTTCTGGGGATCCCTTGGTAGGGTACCATTCCCCCTTTTTAATTTTTTCAAATTGACACTTAATGGTTTGATATGCCCTTTCTACTATACCTTGGCCCTGTGGATTATATGGAATACCCGTTTTATGTAGTATTCCCAATCTTTCACAAAATTGGTGGAAACTGGAGCTTGTATAACCTGGGCCATTGTCAGTTTTTATCTGTTTAGGCACACCCAATACAGTGATTGTAGCAAGTATATGAGTGATCACATGCTTGCTTGCTTCTCCAGTTTGTAATGTTGCATAAATGAAACCACTGTATGTGTCTACACATACATGTATATATTTTTGCTTGCCAAATTCATTATAATGAGTAACATCCATTTGCCAGATACAGTTTGGTATCAGTCCCTTTGGATTTACACCCAAATGAGGAACTGGTAAAAGTTTAACACATGATTGACATTGTTTGACAATTTGTCTAGCTTGTACTCTGGTAATTTTAAACATACCTTTTAAAGTTTTAGAATTATGGTGATGTAACTCATGAGCCTTTATGGCCTTATCCAAGTTAGATTGCGAATCTGATAAAGTAACTGCAGCTATTCGAGTAGCTAGGTCTGCCTTGGTATTTCCTTCAGAGAGAGGACCTGGTAGCCCAGTGTGGGCTCTCAGGTGTCCTATAAAGAATTTACACTTTCTCCTCAGAATTAATTGTTGGCACTGTAAAAACAAATCAGCTGCTTCTGAGGAATGCTTTATTTGTGCAGCAGTTTCTAGCAGAGGGATAGACTGAGCTATATATGAGCTATCTGTATAAATATTAATAGTTTGATTTTGAAATGCTTGAAACACCGCAATAACAGCATGTAATTCAACCAATTGAGCTGATACAGATGATGTAGCAAAAGAGATTACTTGATTTTTAAAGGCATAAGCAGCTGTTCCTGATGAGGAACCATCAGTGAAAACTAGCAATGCTTCCTTGATAGGTTCATGTGCAGTACGAGATGGAAAAACAAATTCAAGATGATTACAAAACTGAACCAATTTATCTGGTGGATAATGATTATCTATCTGACCAGCAAATGAAGCACATGCAATAGGACAGACTTCAGAATTCTGCATAAGCCAATCAACCTGATGCCTTGTATAGGGTTGTACTATGATATCAGGATCTTTTCCAAAATATTTTTGACTGTTATTTCTGCCTAACATAATTATATCTGCTATAGCTGCATAGTATGGATTAAGAACTTTCTTGGGGGATGAGGGAAGATGAACCAATAATATTTGTGTAGTTTGCCAAAAAACTGCAGTAGGAGTTAATTTTATGTTAAAAATAAGAAAATATAAAGGCTTAGAATAATTAATATGAGTTACAAATTGAGATGAAATAGCATTTTCTACCTTCTGTAAGGCTTTTCTACCCTCCTCCGTTAGAGCCCTGCCAGATTTAGGGTCAGGATCTCCCTTGAGAATATTAAATAGAGGCTTCAATTCTCCTGTTGTAAGTTTCAAATATGGTCATAGCCAATTAATATCTCCCAAACGTTTTTGAAAATCATTAAGTGTCTTAAGGGAATCAGTCCTCAGTGTGGCTTTACTATTAATAATATGTGGACCATTAATCTGAAATCCTAAATAGGTATATGGGTCTTGTAATTGCACCTTTTCTGGTGCTATTTGTAACCCTGCAGTCTGTAAAGCTGTTCTAAGATCATCAAAGCACTGGAGTACCTGTTTTCCATCTTTTCCAGCTATCAAAATATCGTCCATGAAGTGAATCATGTAGATTTGCTTCCACATAGTTCTAACACCCTCTATGGCAGAAGCCACAAACTTTTGGCACAAGGTAGGACTGTTAGCCATACCCTGAGGCAAGACCTTCCATTGATATCTTTTCATAGGTTCCCTAAAGTTTATAGAGGGAAAACTGAAAGCAAAACATTTTCTATCATTAGGATGCAAGGGGATAGTAAAAAAACAGTCTTTTAAATCTATAACTATTTTATAATAACCTAAAGGTATGGCCACCGGTGTGGGCAGCCCAGGTTGTAAGTCTCCCATTTTAATCATGGTTGCATTAACAGCCCTCAAGTCTTGCAACAATCTCCACTTTCCTGACTTTTTCCTAATGACAAATATTGGGGTGTTCCAGGGAGAGTTACTCTCTTCTAAATGTCCTGCATGTAATTGCTCCTGCACTAGCAACTGGGCAGCTTGTAATTTTTCGGTGGTTAGGGACCACTGATCCACCCATATGGGCGAGTCCCCTTTCCAGGTGATGGGATCCGCACAACATCCTAGGGGTGCAGCTGAATCAGTAGCCCCCATCAAAAAATACCCCAAGCCTCTTCTTTCATTGTTACCATCAACCTCAGTAGGGTGAATAATTCCATTTTCACCTTTTCCTAATCCTTTGCCTGAGGAAGGCTCAGAGTTTGCCATTTGAGCCATGATTATTCCATTAGGGGTGCACATAATCAATCCCAACTGGGATAACAGATCTCTGCCCCAGAGATTAATGGGAAGGCCTGAGATGACATAGGGTTGTATATTTCCTGTATTTCCTTCTTTATCTTTCCACGTTAGCACCTTAGAGCTTTGTAGTGGATTTTGACTTTGGCCAATACCCCTTAAATTGGTTAAGGTTGGGGTCAGAGGCCAGGTAGCAGGCCAATCACTTTGTTTTAGGATAGTCACATCAGCTCCTGTGTCAACCAAGCCTTGAAATGCCTTTCCATCTAGCCAAATTGTCATCATAGGCTTTTGTTTAACTATAGGCTGTACCCAGTATGCATCAGAGGAACCAAAACCTTGATCCCCTCTTTTAGGATTCTTATATTTGTGATTAGTAGGGTACAATGGAAGTAACAATAGTTGAGCTATCCTCTTTCCTGTAGGAATGGTGACTATGTTTTGAATTGCCTGTGCCATTACTTTAATCTCACCCTGATAATCATTATCTATAACTCCAGGGAAAATTTGTAGTCCCTGCATAGTAGCACTGCTTCTTCCCACTATCAGGCCAAACACATTTGGGTAAAGCGGTCCAAACACTCCAGTGGGTAAGGCCTGAGGTCCCGTTTCTGGGGTTAATACTGTGTGGGTGGCAGAACTGAGGTCTAGTCCTGCGCTTCCTGGTGTTGCTCAACTAAGTTCAGAAAGGGATTGGTGTTCGCTGGTAGGACACTGACTGCCCCATAAGCCTGTTTTGGCTTGTGTCGGTTCGGGGCCTGGAGCTGGCCCCTGTTCCCGTTTCCCTGATTATGGGAAAAGGTTTTACCTTGTGTGTCTTGTTTAGACCTACAATCACTAGCCCAATGCCTTCCACGTTTGCAAATTGGGAAGAGCCCAGGCTGTTTTCTGGGCTGTCTCTGGCTTAACTCATTTTCTACTTTGCAATCTCTTGCAAAGTGTCCAGGCTTACCACATTTAAAACATGCCTTTCTGTCTTTACTTGCCAAAAAAATCTCTTACTGATTTTCCTTGCATAGCAGCCGCCATAGCTAAGCCCTGTTGGTAAGAGGGACCTATGTCAGAACAAAGTCTGATGTACCCCGTAAGGTCTGTCTTTTTCCTATAAGGTCTAATGGCCGCTTGGCAGGCAGGATTATCATTTTCTTTTCTTTTCTTTTTTTTTAATTATTATTAGATCTTTCATTTACACTTCAGATACCATCCCGTTTCCCCATTCCCCCCCCCTTAGAAAACCCCTATCCCATGCCCCCTTTTCCTTCTTGCATTTATACATTTTTTAAGAAATGTTAATCATAGGCTTTATAAGTTTGGTATTGTTCAATCAGAGGTGTAACCCACTACCCAACCTAGATATATCAACTATCTTTGACTGGTGGAGATACATGAACATCTGCTTCCCTGTCTCCCCCCTCTATCTCTCTTTCATCACCTAGCTTCTCCTCTCCTTCTTCTTCTCCTCTTCTTACTCCTTTTCTTCCTCTCAGTACTCCTCCCACCTTAGCTCCTCCTACACATCACCCTTCCTGTTAAAAGGAAACTTTTCTCTCAAAATACAATTAGAGCATAATTATGCCTATTTGTACCAGTGAGGTACAAGATAGTCCTAATACCCAGTCCATCCTTTTGTTGACTAACCAGCACCTCTGTCATCTATCCTAACTAAAACACTTAGTTCTGAACCTGGCTTTTTCCTTGGCTTTAGGATGAATGTCAGCTGATGACCATACACTCAGATCTTTTCTCTCAAAGTAAATAGCTATAAGTTTTCAACCCCATCAGAAATCCAGAATGACTGAGTTGACTATAATTGTGGGAAGCACAAAGCATAGCTTCTAAAACTTAGCCAATTTATAGAGACCTCTGAACACCTGGACACTTGCTCTACTTCAAAACGTTGGAGCATCTGTTCTTCTGCCTTCTGGCCCAGGATCATCTGACAGACCTTAGTGCTGCAGAATTATTAAGGGCTGATTACTCTGTCTAAGCAGATATAATCAGTCGACTATTCTGCAAGTGTGTCCTTTTCTGGACAGTAATTTGTCTGTAGAAGGAAAGTGGCAATTCTTGCCTAGTGGCTGTTTCACCACAACTGGAGTAACTCCAAGGATGCTCAATTTCTTCTTAGAATTTAACATAGGAAGCTGTCCGGAGCAGACAGGTCTCTAATGAAAATGAACATTAATACTGAAATGTTTGTCATGTCAATTCTAAGGATTTCTGATGTTTTGAAAACCAGCTATCCATGTAAGGTAATCTGGACTGTTGCCTGTTAACTCCACTCAGCTATTTCTAAATAAAACATAGAGAACACCCTTATAATAAACTCCAAGTCATGAATTTGCTATAGTCCCTTAACTCACAGGCTGACCATCTCAAATCAGTTAAAAAAGTTAAAGAAGGACTGGGTCTAAGCTTTGTATTCCTAAGTGTGTTATACTGGTACAATGCCTATGAGAGTAACAATATTCATCTCACTCTTATATCACTAAGAAGCTCATGCCAATGAAAACCTTAAAATTTGTAAACAAAGTAAATTGGTGCCATTTAAGAATTTATATCTTCATCTTGATATTAATTATACAGACTTCTACTAATAGGTTATGGCTATGCAATAAACCCTAGCTAATCCTCTCTATTCCAACAAAACCACTACTTTCCCCTAGGGAGACAGCCCAACATTTACCACCTTAGTCCCCATGCCCAGGGAATAGGGGCGCTGACTCATCATTAGCTTCTTCAAGCTGATTATGGGCGTTGAGATATTAGAAGAGGAGTGGGGGGGGAGAGCAAGTTGACAATCCTCTGATGCTGTGTCTTCTCTGCCTCCAGATGGAATTCACGGACCTCAGAGGTTTGAGCAGGTCTGCCCAGCTTGCTTGTTGAGTAGATACACCAAGGCTGATCATTCTGCAATATACAATTCTCAAAACAAATTTTAGTATCAAGATAGTTTTTTTTTAAGAGGGCTGACATTTTATTAAGAATGTTGGTTCTAACCGCTTTTCTATTTTTCCCCTCTTTTATTGGATATAATATTTACATTTCAAATTTTATCCCCTTACCATATTTCCCCCACCACCCAGGAACCCCTTATCCCATCCCCCCTCCTCCTGCCTCCAGGAAGGTGTTTACCCACCTACCCCCAGCCTCCCTCCCCACCCTCAGATTCCCCCCCCCTCAGTGCTCAGCCTTCAGGGTACCAATGATCTTGTCTCCCACCTATGCCCAACAGGGCCATCCTCCCCTACATATACAGCTGGAGTCATGGGTCTCTCCCTATGTGCTCCTGGGCTGGTGGTTTAGACCCTGGGGAGCTCTGGCTGGTTGGTATTCTTGCTCTCCTCACAGGGCCACCAGCCCTTATGGTTCACGGTTCCTTCAATTTACTCTCTAACTCCCCCATTGGGAACTTTGATCAGATTAATGGATAGCTGTGGGTATCTGTCTCTGGGTATGTCTGACTCTGAGAGACCTCTAAGGAGACAGCCTTATCAGGCTGCTGTCAGCTTTCCCATCCTGACATCCCTATCAGCATCTATTTTTGGTGACTGCCTATGGAATGAATACCCAGACACAATGGTCTCCCTACAACCCCCCCTTCAGATTCTGACCCACACTTTGTCTCCATATTTGCTCCCTTGGTTATTTAGTTACTCCTTCTAAGAAAGACCTAGGCATCCTCACTTGTTCTTTCTTCTTCATGAGCTTCGTGTCGTCTGGTAGTTGAATCTTTGTTGTTTCAAACTTTTGGGCTAATCTCCGCTTATCAGTGAGTAAATACCATGTGTGTTCTTTTGTGATTGGGTTACCTCACTCAGGATGATATTTTCTAGATCCATCCATTTACCTAAGAATTTCTCGAATTCATTATTTTTAATAGCTGAGTAATATTCCATTGTGTAAATGTACCACATTTTTTGTATCCATTCCTCTGTTGAAGGGCATCTGGGTTCTTTCCAGCTTCTGGCTATTATAAATAGGGCTGCTATGAACATACTGGAGCATATGTCTTTGTTATTTGTTGAGGCATTTTCTGGGTATATACCCAGAAGTGGTATAGCTGGGTCCTCAGGTAGTGCTATGTCCAATTTTCTGAGGAACCGCCAGACCAACTTCCAAAGTGGTTGTACCAGCTTGCAACCCCACCAACAATGCAGGAGTGTTCCTCTTTCTTCACATCCTTGCCAGCATCTACTATCACCTGAGTTTTTTATCTTAGCCATTCTGACTGGTGTGAGGTGGTATCTCAGTGTTGTTTTGATTTGCATTTCCCTGATGACTAAGGATGTTGAGCATTTCTTAAGGTGCTTCTCGGCCATTCTAGTTTCCTCAGTTGAGAATTCTTTGTTTAGCTCTGTACCCCATTTTTAATGGGGTTATTTTGTTGTTTGGCGTCTAATTTCTTGAGTTCTTTGTAAATATTAGATATTAGCCCCCTATCAGATGTAGGATTGGTAATGATCTTTTCCCAATCTGTTGGTTGCCATTTTGTCTTGTTGACAGTGTCCTTTGCCTTACAGAAGCTTTGCAATTTGATGAGGTCCCATTTGTCGATTCTTGATCTTACAGCATAAGCTATTGGTGTTCTTTTCAGGAACTTTTCCCCTGTGCCTAGGTATTCGAGGGTCTTCCCCAACTTCTCTTCTAATATTTTCAGTGTACCTGGCTTTATGTGAAGGTCCTTTATCCACTTGGAGTTGAGCTTTGTGCAAGGAGATAAGAATGGATTAATTTGCATTCTTCTACATGTTGACCTCCAGTTGAGCCAGCACCACTTGTTGAAAATGCTGTCCTTTTTCCACTGGATGAATTTAGCTCCCTTGTCAAATATCAAGTGACCATAGGTATGCGGGTTCATTTCTGGGTCTTCAATTCTGTTCCATTGATCGTCCTTTCTGTCTCTGTACCAATACCAAGCAGTTTTTATCACTACTGCTCTGTAGTACAGTTTGAGGTCCAGAATGGTGATTCCCCCAGAGGTTCTTTTATTGTTGAGAATAGTTCTCGCTATCCTAGGTTTTTTGTTATTCCAAATGAATTTGTAAATTGCTCTTTCTATCTCTATGAAGAATTGATTTGGAATTTTGATGGGTATTGCATTGAATCTGTAGATTGCTTTTGGCAGGATAGCCATTTTTACTAAATTAATCCTGCCAATCCAGGAGCATGGGAGATCTTTCCATCTTCTGAGATGTTCTTCAATTTCTTTCTTGAGAGACTTGAAGTTCTTGTCATACAGATCTTTCACTTGCTTTGTTAGATTCACTCCAAGATAATTTATTTTATTCATGGCTATTGTGAAGGGTGTCATTTCCCTGATTTCTTTCTCTGCCTGTTTATCCTTTGAGTAGAGGAAGGCTACTAATTTGTTTGAGTTGATTTTATATCCAGCCACATTGCTAAAGTTGTTTATCAGGTTTAGGAGTTCTCTGGTGGAAGTTTTAGGTTCACTTAAGTATACTATCATATCATCTGCAAATAGTGAAATTTTGACTTCTTCCTTTCCTATCTGTATCCCTTTGACTTCCTTTTGTTGTCTAATTGCTCTAGCTAAGACTTCCAGTACTATATTGAATAGGTAAGGTGAGAGTGGGCAGCCTTGCCTAGTCCCTGATCTTAGTGGGATTGCTTCAAGTTTCTCTCCATTTAGTTTGATGTTGGCTACTGGCTTGCTGTATATTGCTTTTACTATGTTTAGATATGGGCCTTGTATTCCTGATCTTTCCAAGACTTTTAACATGAAGGGATGTTGAATTTTGTCAAATGCTTTCTCAGCATCTAGTGATATGACCATGTGGTTTTTCTCTTTGAGTTTATTTATGTAGTGGATTACATTGATGGATTTCCGAATATTGAACCATCCCTGCATTCCTGGGATAAAGCCTACTTGATCTTGATGGATAATTGTTTTGATGTGTTGTTGGATTCGGTTTGCGAGAATTTTATTGAGTATTTTTGCATCAATATTCATAAGAGAGATTGGTCTGTAGTTCTCTTTCTTTGTTGGGTCTTTCTGTGGTTTAGGTATAAGTGTAATGGTAGCTTCATAGAATGAATTGGGTAGTGTTCCTTCTGTTTCTATTCGATGGAATAACTTGAAGAGGATTGGTATTAGGTCTTCCTTGAAGATCTGAAAGAATTCTGCACTGAAACCATCTGGCCCCGGACATTTTTTGGTGGGAAGATTTTTAATGACTGTGTCTATTTCTCTAGGCGTTATGGGACTGTTTAGGTGGTTTATCTGCTCCTTGTTTAACTTTGGTACCTGGTATCTATCTAGAAAATTGTCCATTTCCTCCAGATTTTCCAATTTTGTTGAGTATAGGCCTTTGTAGTAGGATCTGATAATTTTTTTAATTTCCTCTGTTTCTGTTGTTATGTCTCCCTTTTCAGTTCTGATTTTATTAATTTGAATGCTGTCTCTGCGCCCTTTGGTTAGTCTGGCTAAGGGTTTGTCTATCTTGTTGATTTTCTCAAAGAACCAGCTCCTGGTTTTGTTGATATTTTGTATAGTTCTTTTTGTTTCGACTTGGTTGATTTCAGCCCTGAGTTTGACTATTTCCTGCCGTCTACTCCTCTTGGGTATACTAGCTTCTTTTTGTTCTAATGCTTTCAGGTTTGCTGTCAAGTTGTTGATGTATGCTCTTTCCACTTTCTTTTTGTGAGCACTTAGAGCTATGATTTTGCCTCTTAGTACTGCTTTCAATGAGTCCCACATGTTTTGATATGATGTGTCCTCATTTTCATTTAAATCTAAAAAGTCTTTAATTTCTTTCTTAATTTCTTCCTTGACCAAGTTATCATTGAGTAGAGCATTGTTCAGTTGCCAAGTGTATGTTGGTTTTCTGATGTTTTTGTCCATTTCAAAGACAAGTCTTAATCCATGGTGGTCTGATAAGGTGCTGGGGATTATTTCAATCTTTTTGTATCTGTTGAGGCCTGTTTTGTGACCAATTATATGGTCTATTTTCGAGAAGGTACCATGAGGTGTTGAGAAGAAGGTGTATTCTTTTGTTTTAGGATGAAATGTTCTATAGATGTCAGTTAAGTCCAATTGGTTCATAACTTCTGTTAGTTTCATTGTGTCTCGATTTAGTTTCTGTTTCCATGATCTGTCCATAGCTGAGAGTGGGGTGTTGAAATCTCCCACTATTATTGTGTAGGGTGCAATGTATGCTTTAAGTTTTAGTAAAGTGTCTTTTATGTATGTGGGTGCCCTTACATTTGGGGCATAGATGTTGAGAATTGCAAGTTCCTCTTGATACATTTTTCCTTTCATGAATATGAAGTGTCCTTCTTTATCTTTTTTGATTACTTCTGGTTGAAAACTGATTTTATTTGATATTAGAATCGCTACTCCAGCTTGTTTCTTGGGACCATTTGCTTGGTAGATTGTTTTCCAACCTTTTACTCTGAGGTAGTGTCTGTCCTTTCCACAGAGGTGCGTTTCCTGAATGCAGCAAAATGTTGGGTCCTGTTTACGTATCCAGTCTGATAGTCTATGTCTTTTTACTGGAGAATTGAGTCCATTGATATTAAGAGATATTAAGGAAAAATGAGTGTTGTTTCCTGTTATTTTTGTTATTGGCAGTGGAGATATGTTTGTGTAGCTACATTCTTTTACGGTTTTTGGAAGATTACTTTCCTGCTTTTTCCAGGTTGTAGTTTCCCTCCTTGTGATGGAGTTTTCCACCAAGTATCCTTTGAAGTGCTGGGTTTGTGTTGAGATACTGTGTAAATTTGGATTTGTCATGGAATATTTTGGTTTCTCCATCAATAATGATTGACAGTTTTGCTGGGTATAGTAGTCTGGGCTGACATATATGTTCTTTTAGGGTCTGTATGATATCAGTCCAGGATCTTCTGGCTTTTATGGTCTCTGGTGAGAAGTCTGGTGTAATTCTTATAGGTCTGCCTTTATATGTTACTTTGCCTTTTTCCCTTACTGCTTTTAGTATTTTTTCTTTGTTTTGTACATTTGATGTTTTGACTATTATGTGGCGGGAAGTATTTCTTTTCTGGTCTAAACTATTTGGAGTTCTGTGGGCTTCTTGTATATTTATGGACATCTCTTTCTTTAGGTTAGGGAAGTTTTCCTCTATAATTTTGTTGAGGATATTTACTGGTCCTTTAAGTTGGGAGTCTTCCCCCTCATCTATTCCTATTATCCTTAGGTTTGGCCTTCTCATTGTGTCTTGGATTTCTTGTATATTTTGGGTTAGTAGCTTTTTGTATTTTGCATTTTCTTTGACAGTTGTGTCAATGTTTTCCATGGTATCTTCTGCACATGAGATTCTCTCTTCCATCTCTTGTATTCTGTTGGTAATACTTGTATCTATGACTCCTGATCGTTTTTTTAAGTTTTCTATCTCCAGGGTGTTCTCCCTTTGTGATTTCTTTATTGTTTCTACTTCCGTTTTTAGTTCCTGCATGGTTTTGTTTAATTCCTTCTCCCGTTTGGTTGCATTTTCTTGTAATTCCTTAAGGGATTTTTGTGTTTCCTCTCTAAGGGTTTCTATCTGTTCTTTGAGAGTGTTATTTATGTCTTTCTTAAAGTCCTCTATCATCATCATGAGAAGTGATTTTAATTCTGAATCCTGCTTTTCTGGTGTGATGGGGTGTTCAGGGCTTGCTATGATGGGGGAACTGGGTTCTGATGATGTCATGTAACTTTGGTTTCTGTTGCTTACGTTCTTGCGCCTGCCTTTTGCCATCTGGTTAATTCTAGTGCTACCTGTACTTCTGTCTCTGATTGAAGCCTGTCTTTCTAGTTGTCTCGCTTTTGTTTGGTCTTCTAGGAGTCCAGATGTCTTTGTGATTTTTTCCAGCTGCCCTGATTACAGTGGTATCTCTAGGATGCCTCAGGATATGGTGCCTCCAAGGTAGCAGTCCAGCTAGATGTCTGCTGTTCTGGGTGCAGTGTCTCCTCTTGGATATCTCAGGGTATGTTGTATGACACTCTGAGTTCAGTTGTTCCTCTGTGGCTCTGGGTTGAGCGGACCTTCCAGTATGTCTCAGGTGGAATCTGGGGTCCACACAACTGCAGACCTGGTAGAGGTCTGGTCTGGGACTCAGACCCTGCAGGCCTCAGAACGGAGGGGGGGGCGAAAAGCAGAAGGAGCGTGCTAGCGCTGGCTATGGGTTCTATGGATCCCCCAGAATGTGTCTGGGAGGCTCCTGGGTGCACTTACCCGCAGGCCTCAGACTGCAGGAGGGGCGAGCGGTGGAAGGGGCGTGCTAGCGCTGGCTATGGGTTCTATGGATCCCCCAGAATGTGTCTGGGGGGCTCCTGGGTGCACTTACCTGCAGGCCTCAGACTGAAGGAGGGGCGAGCAGCGGAAGGGGCGTGCTAGCGCTGGCTATGGGTTCTATGGATCCCCCAGAATGTGTCTGGGGGGCTCCTAGGTGCACTCACTCGCAGGCTTCAGACTGCAGGAGGGGCAAGCGGCGGAAGGGGCGTGCTAGCGCTGGCTATGGGTTCTATGGATCCCCCAGAATGTGTCTGGGGGGCTCCTGGGTGCACTTACCCGCAGGCCTCAGACTGCAGGAGGGGCGAGCGGTGGAAGGGGCGTGCTAGCGCTGGCTATGGGTTCTATGGATCCCCCAGAATGTGTCTGGGGGGCTCCTGGGTGCACTTACCCGCAGGCCTCAGACTGAAGGAGGGGCGAGCGGCGGAAGGGGCGTGCTAGCGCTGGCTATGGGTTCTATGGATCCCCCAGAATGTGTCTGGGGGGCTCCTGGGTGCACTTACCCACAGGCCTCAGACTGCAGGAGGGGCGAGCGGTGGAAGGGGCGTGCTAGCGCTGGCTATGGGTTCTATGGATCCCCCAGAATGTGTCTGGGGGGCTCCTACGTGCACTTACCCACAGGCCTCAGACTGCAGGAGGGGCGAGCGGTGGAAGGGGCGTGCTAGCGCTGGCTATGGGTTCTATGGATCCCCCAGAATGTGTCTGGGGGGCTCCTGGGTGCACTTACCTGCAGGCCTCAGACTGCAGGAGGGGCGAGCGGCGGAAGGGGCGTGCTAGCGCTGGCTATGGGTTCTATGGATCCCCCAGAATGTGTCTGGGGGGCTCCTGGGTGCACTTACCCGCAGGCCTCAGACTGCAGGAGGGGCGAGCGGCGGAAGGGGCGTGCTAGCGCTGGCTATGGGTTCTATGGATCCCCCAGAATGTGTCTGGGGGGCTCCTAGGTGCACTTACCCTCAGGCCTCAGACTGCAGCTAGCATTTTCATATGCAAGCTGTTTCACATAATCTACATCTGCCTCTGCATTACCAAAAATCCTTCCTGCTGTTGTCATTAATCTATGAACAAAGTCAGAAAATTGCTCATCAGGCCCTTGCCTGACTGTTGTTAAAGATGCACCAGGGTCTCCCTTTACTGGAAGTTTATGCCAAGCCTTCATGGCTGCATTTTGAATTTGAGCAAATAAACCTGGGTCATATTGCATCTGGTTATCACTAGAAGCAAATTGCCCTTCTCCTACTAAGGCATCAAAGGACCAACCATTACCTGCCTGAATATTTCTCCTAGCTGTTTCTTTGCAATTCTCATGATACTCTGATTTCCAAATTAAATAGTCTCCACCAGTAAGAACTGCCCTCGCTAACATATTCCAATCACTAGGAGTTAGCCACTCCTCTGCAGCAGACTCTAAAATTGCAAGAGTAAAAGGAGCAGTGGCACCATATTGAGATATTGCATTTTTTAATTCCTTAATAATTTGAAAATTAAAACCTGTGTGATGTCTCCAAGCAACTCTTTGATGGTCTTTAGTCTCAGATACAGGGAAAGCCTCAGCCTTTCCCTCCTCTGGCTGATCTGTGGCTAATCTTAAGCTAGGTGATAGGGACTGCCTTTGGATTCCTGGTTGAGAAATGCAAGGAGCCAGGGGATTTTCAGTTTACCTCTTGAGACATCTTTCCTGTCTTTAATTTTTGTAGCTGATTAATTAAGTCCTGATACTCTTTTTCTAACTCTATTTGTTGTTTAAGAACAGATATTTTTCCTGTAACTCCCTAATGGGATCTATAACCACCATCTCCATTGGGGGAGCACTTGGAGGTGGAGACACATAGGGAGGGGGCATTTCAGCATCATAAAATTTGACTTCCTCTTTCTCTTGGTCAGCACAATCTGGCTCTGACAAATTGTCAACAACCTTTGGTTGTATTTTGGATTCTAACTTACACTTCCTTTTATTTTGAACAAAAAAGACAGCATTCAAGAAAAAAAGCAGAAAATTAACACATGTAAGCAGCAAACAACAAAACCAAAACAGAGAGCTGAATTCAGGCTGACTAATTTCTTGTCCCATTTTCATTACCTTTCTCGAAGCAAACCAAAACAGAGAGTTGGATTCAGGTTGACTAATCTCTTGTCCCATTTCCTTACCTTTCTCAACAAGGCAGATTCCTGGGACAATCAACAGATCCTTCTTCCAATAAAGTCCTTCACTGGGTCTCTCGTTCTTGCTGCCCCACGTTCGGGCGCCAAAATAATGTTGAGGACTGCACTAGTCCCACATTGGGGTGGCCAAAAAATGTCTCGGCCTGAGCAAAATGTTGAGGCCCGGGCCGACCCACGATTGGGCGGCCACTGTATCCCAGCCCAAGCTGCTGCTCCAGTCTTTAGGTCGGGGGTTCAGCAAGAGCGAGGGTGATGGCAGATTCTACCTAATGTCTGAGATTTGTCTCTGATGATCCCTCTATAGTCTCTGATCTCCGTCTATATTCTCTGATCTCTGGTTCTGTCTTCTATCGTCTCAATTCTGATCTGTTCTGTCTCTGCCTTTTATATGTCTCACTTCTAAGCCACGCCTCTAAGTTACACCTTTAATCATGCCCTTAGGTCTTGTCTCTAACTCTGATCTCTATACTTCTAAGTATACTATTAAGTCACACACCTTTAATCTCACACACCTTTAATCTCAAGGTATCTAAACCAAGATTATCGGAGTGTTCTCAGCTGTTGTAGGCTATTGTAATCCAAGTCTCATGTCAGGTTATATGGCTCAAGATGGCTGCAAAGCTGATAGCCACTTTCTGCTAAAAGTCGGCCCCCAACAGATGTCCTCTCCTGTGTCCACCACAGAGACGTCCTTCCCACTGTCCACCACATGTTGTTTTTCCCCACTGTCCATGAATGGGACATGCTTCCCACTGTCCACCAACATGGAGGTAATTCCCAATGTCCACAACATGGACGTCCTTCCCACAATCCACAACTTAAATGTCCTCCCCACTGTCCAACACATGGACCTTCTTCCCACTGTTCACCACAGAAAGGTCCTCTCTACTATCCACTACAGGGAGGTCTTTATTATTGTCCAAACCAGTGACATCCTCTTCACTGTCCACAACAGAGATGTCCTACCCACTGTACACCACAGAAAATTCCTCCCAAGTGTCCACCACAGGGATGTCCTTCCCACTGTCCACATAAGAGATGTCCTCACCTCTGTACACAAGATGGACATTCTTCCCACAATTCACCACAAGGAGATCTTTCCCAATGTCCAAAAGAGAGATGTTTTTCCCACAGTCCACAACATAAATGTCCTTCCAACTCTCCACCACAGGGACCTCCTTTCCACTGTCCACCACAGGGATGTCCTCTCTACTGTACATCAAAGTGATGTCCTTTCCACTGTCCACCACAGGGATGTCCTCCCCACTGTCGACAACAGGGATGTTCTTTTCACTGAAAAACACAGGGATGTCCTCCAAGGTGTCCCCCACAGGAACAAATTACCCACTGTCCACCACAGGGACGTCCTATAAATGTCTACCACAGGGAGGCCCTCCCCAATCTCCACCCCAGATAGGTCCTCTCCAGGTTCCACCAAAGTGACGTCATTTCAAGTGTCCACCACAGAAATATTCTGCACAATGTCCACAAAATGGATGTCCTTCCCATTGTCCACCACAGAGACGTTCTACCCACTGCCCTCCACAGGGACATCCTACCCACTGTCTAATAAAGGGATGTCCTTCCCACTGTCCAGCAAATGGACGTCCTTCCCACTGACCACCACAGGGACATCCTCCTCACTGACCACAACAAGGACGTCCTTCATATAGTCCACCATAGAGAAGTCCTCCCTGTTGTCCACCAAATGGACGTCATTCCCACTGTCCACCACAGGAACATCCTCCAAATTGTCCACCACAGTGACATCCTTTTCACTGTTCACCAATGGGACATCCTACACACTTTGCACAACAGAGACATTTTCCTGTGCACAACAAGGATATCCTCACCACTGGTGCACCACAGGGACCCCCTCCTTTGCACACCAGCATTGTCAGCAACACTCTCCACCCCTGAGATCTCCTGTGCACTCTCGACAACAGGGACATCCTCCCCACTATCCACCAAAGAACCATCTTTCCCACTATTCACCATAGGGATGTCATCCCAAATGTCCAACAAAGAAAAGACCTCTTCACTGTTCACCACAGGGATGTCCTTCCCCCTGTCCACCACAGGGATGTCCTCCCCACTGTCCACCAGAGGGATATCTTTTCCACTGTTAACCACAAGGAGGTCCTTCCTAATATTGACAACAGGGACTTCCTTCCCACTGTCCACAACATAAATGTTCTTCCAACTGTCCAGCACAGTGTTTCTCTGTACTTTCCACCACAGAAATGTACTTTCCAATGTCCACCAAAGGGATGTTTTCCTTTGCACCAGAGAATCTTCCTTACCACTGTCCACCACTGTGACGTCCTTTCCACTTTCCACCATGAGGAGGTTCTCTCCACTGTCCACCACAGAAACATCCTTTCCACTGTTCATCACAGGGACGTCCTTCCCAATATTCACGACAGGGAGGTCCTCACCACTGTCCACAACAGGGACGTTCTTTCCACTGTCCACCACAGAAACCTCCTCATCACTGTCTATCATAGGGACATCTTTACCACTGTCCACAACAGAGAGGTCCTTTCTGCTGCCCACCACAGGGACGTCCTTCACACTGTCCACCACAGGGAGAACCTCCCCACTGTCGACAACAGGGACGTTCTTCCCAAAGTCCACCACATGGACATCCTTTTGCTGTCCACAAAAAGGACTTCATTTTCACTGTTTACCACAGGGATGTCTTTATAACTGTCCACCACACAAACATGTTCCCAACTGTCCACTACAGAAACATCCATCCCACTGTACACAACAGGGACATACTCCCCACTGTCCTACACAAGGACATCCATCCCACTGCACACAACTTAAAGGCCCTATCCACTGTCCACCACAGGTACATCCTCTCAACTATCCACCCCAAGGACTTCCTCCCCCACAGTCCACCACAGTTACGTCTTTCCCACAGTCCAAGAAATGGACATCCTTTCCACTGTCCACAACACAGACGTCTTCCCCACTGTCCACCACATGGGATATCCTACCCCACAGTCCACCAGAGTGTGGTCCTCCTCACTGTCCACCACAAAGACATCCTCCTGTGCACAAGAGGGATGTCCTCACCACTCTGCACCACAAGGATATACTTTTCATTGTCCACCACAGGGACATCATTCCCACTGCCTCCCAAAGTGAGGTCTTCCCTTCTGTCTACCACAGGGGCATCCTGACCCCTGTCCACCACAGGGTCGTCCTCAACACTGTCCACCACAGGGATGTTTTTCCCTCTGTTCACCAGAGGGACATCTTCCCCAGTGTGCACAAAAGGGACATCCTTTTACTGTCCACAACTGGGATGTCGTTCCCACTGTCCACCACAGAGAGGTCCTCCCTGCTATCTACCACAGGTACAGTCTTCCCACTGTCCACCATAGAACGTCCTTTCCACTGTCCACCACAGGTACATATTCTCCACTGTCCACCAGTGGGATATCCTTCCCATTGTACACCACAGAGAGGTGCTTTCCACTGTCCACCACAGGAACATTCTTCCCACTGAATATCAGAGAGATGTCCTTTCCAGTATCCACCACAAGGATGACCTCCACACTTTAAACAGGAATGTCTTCCCCACTGTCTACCACAGGGACATCCTACCCATGTTCCCTACAGGGAGGTCCTCCCCACTGTCCAACACAGGGACGTACTCCCCTTGTACACAACATGGACATCCTTCCACTGTCCACAAAAAGGACATTATTCCCACAGTTTAGCACAGAATTGTCCTCCCCACTGTCCACTACAGGGACGTTCTGCACACAATCAACCATATGGAGGTCCCTCCCACTTTCCACCACAGGGATTTCCTCCTCACTGTCCATTAGAGAGAGGTCCTCCCCACTATCCATCAGAGGGTTATCTTCACCCATGTCCAGCACAGTGACGTCCTTCACACAGTTCACCACAGGGACATCCTCCTGTGTGCAACAGGGACATCCTGATCAATGTGCACCACAGGGACATTCTTTCCAATGTCCACCACAGGGACATCCTCCCCAATCTTCACTAAAGAGTGGACTTCCCCACAGTTCACCACATGGACGTCTTTCCCACTGTCCACCAACAGGACATTGTTCAAAATTTGTACCACAGGGACATCCTCCTATGCACAAATGGGACGTCCTCACAACTGTGCACCACAGAAATATTCTTTCCACTGTCCACCACAGAGATGTCCTAACCACTGTACACCACAGAGTTGTCCTCCCTGCAGTCCACCACAGAGACATTCTTCCCACTTTCAACCACAGAAATGTCCTCCCCACTGTCCACCAAAGTGATGTCATCCCCACATTCCACCACAGAGATGTCCATCCCACTGTCCAGAACAGAAATGTCCTCCCCACTGACCACCACAGGGAGGTTCTCCCAACTGTCCAACACAGGGACGTCCCTTCCAGGATCCAACAAACAGATGTCCTTCCCACTGTCCACCACAGGGACATCCTCCTGTGTACTACCAGGACATCCTTACCACTGTCCACAACATGGTTGTCCTCAACAATATGCACTACAAGGAATTCCTCACCGCCGTCCACCACACGAATATCCTCCACACTGTAATCCACAGGGACATCCTACCCACTGTCCACTACAGGGAGGTCCTCCTCTCGGTCCACCACAGGACATTCTTCTGCCTGTCCACCACAGGGATGTTCTTTCCTCTGTCCACGTCAGTGATATCCTCCCCTCAGACCATAACAGGGATGTTCTTCCCACTTTCCACCACTTTTACATCCTCCCCACTGTCCAAAAGAGGGTCATCCTTCCCACTGTCCACCAAAAGTTCTTTCTTAATGTCCACAGCAGGGATGTCCTTCCCACAGAGACCTCCTTCTCACTGTCCACCACAGGGAAGTACTCTCTACTGTCCACTGCAGGGATTTCCTTTCCACTGTCCACCAGAGTGAAGTCCACTGCACTGTTTACAAAAGGCATGTCCTTGCAACTGTCCACCACAAAAAATACACCCTGTTGTCCAAAACAGGAATGTACTTCCTAATGTCCACCTCACTGATGTCCTTTCCTCTGTAGACCATGGGAACTTCCTTCCCACTATCCACCACATGTTGATCCTCCCCACTATCCACAAGAGGGACATTCTTGCCACTGTTCACCACATGAAGGTCCTTCCCAATGTCAACAACTTGTAAGTCCTTCCCACAATCTATAACATAAATGTCCTTCCCACTCTCCACCACAGGAAATTTCTTCCCACTCTTCACCACAGAGAGGTCCACTCTACTATCCACAACAGGGATGTTCTTACCACTGTCCACCTAAGTGACGACCTTCCCTCCCTCCACCACATGGACATCCTTCCCACTGTCCCCCACAGGGAGTTCCTCCCCAATGTCCCCCCCAGAGGTACATCCTTCTCATTGTTCAACACAAGGAGGTCTTTCCCAATGTCCACAACATATATGTCTTTCCAATGTCTACCACAGGGACCACCTTTTAACTGTCCACCACATAAATGTCCTACCCACTGTCCACCAAAGAATTGTCATTAACACATTCCACCACAGGGACGTCCATCCCACTGTCCACAACAAAATGTCCTCCCCACTCTCCACCACAGAGACGTCCTTTTCACAGTCCACCAAACAGATGTCCAACCCACTGTCCAACACAAGGACATCCTCCTGTGTACTGCAAGTATGTCCGTACCACTGTCCACAACATGGTTGACCTCAACAATATGTACTACAAGGAAGTCCTCACCACCGTCCACCACACAAATATCCTAAGCACTGTAAACCACAGGGACATCCTACACACTGTCCACAACAGTGAGGTCCTCCTCTCTGTCCACCAAAGGGACATCCTTCTGCCTGTTGAGCACAGTGATGTCCTCCCCACTGTCCTCCAAAGGGACATCCTTCCCACTGTCGACCACAAGGACGTTATTTCAATGGTCCACCACAGGGAAGTCCTCTTCACTGTCCAGCAAAGGGATGTCCTTCCCACTGTAAACCACAGGGACAGCCTCCTGTGCACAACAGGGATGTTCTTACCACTGTCCACACCAGAGATGCTTCTGCACTCCCAACTACAAGGGCATCCTTCTCACTGTCCACAAAAGAGAAATTCTCTTGTGCACCACAGGAGTTTTGTCCTAATTGTCTACAAGGCCGTCTTCCACACTGTCCACCACAGTGAAATCCTCTCAACTCCCCAACACAGGGACATCCTAGCAACTGTCAACAACACGGATGTCCTCCCATTGTAAACAATAGGGACATCCTCCCATCTGTGCACCACAGGGACATCCTCCTGTGCACAACAGGGATGTCCTAACCACTGTCCACCACAGAGATATCCACTGCACCCTCCCCCATATGGACATCCTTCCAACTATGCACCACAGGGACATTCTCCAGTGCACCACAGTAATATCCTCCCCACTGTCCATCACAGTGAAATCCTCCCCACAGTCCACCACCGGGATGTCCTTTCCAGTGTCTACAACTGGGATGTCCTTCCCACTATTCACACCAGAAAGGTCCTCCCCTCTGTCCACCAAGAGGACGTCCTTCCCACCGTCCACCTCAGTGATATACTCTCCTCAGATCATGACAGTGATGTCCTTCCCACTGTCCACCACAGGGATGTCCTTTCAACTGTCCACCACAGGGATGTCCTTTTCACTCTCAACCACAGGGATGTCAAACACAATGTCCAAAACAGCATGTCCTTCTCTCAGTCCACAACAGAAAGGTACACCCTGCTGTCCACAAAGGAATGTACTTCCTAATTTCCAACCCAATGATGTCCTTTCCTCTGTCCACCACAGGTACATCCTTCCCACTGTCCAACAAATGGTGGTCCTCCCAATGTCCACCAGAGGCACACCCTTCCTACAGTCCACCACAGGGATGTCCTTTCTACTGTCCACCAAAGGGACGTTTTCCTTTGCACCAAAGAAACTTCCTCACCACTGTCCACCACAGAAACATCCTCACCACTGTCCACCACTGTGACATCCATTCCACATTCCACCATGAGGAGGTCCTCTCCATTGTCCACCACAGAAACATCCTTTCCACTGTTCACTACAGGGACGTCCTTCCCAATATCCATGACAGGGATGTCTTCACCACTGTTCACATCAGGGACATCCTTTCCAATGTCTACAACAGAAACACTCTCATCACTGTCTATCACAGTGACAATTTTACCACTGTCCACCACAGAGCGGTCCTCACTGCTGTCCTCCACAGGGACATCCTTCACACTGTCCACCACAGTAATATCCTCTCAGTTGTCCAAAACATAAACATCCTCCCCACTGTCCACCACAGGGACGTCCTACTTACTGTCCACCACAGGGAGAACCTCCCCACTGTCTACAACAGGGATGTCCTTCCCATTGTCCACCACATGGACATTCATTCACTGTCCACAAAAAAACTTTCTTCCCATTGTTTACCACAGGGACATCTTCCTAACTGTCTACCACACAAATATGTTTCCAACTGTCCACTACAGAAACATCCATCCCACTGTACACAACAGGGACATAATCCCCACTGTCCTCCACAATGTTGTCCATCCAACTGTCCTCAACAGAATGTTCCGACCCACTGTCCACCACAGGGACATCCTCCCAACTGTCCACCCCAAGGATTTCCTCCCCACAGTTCACCACAGGGATGTCCTTCCCACTGTCCACCACAGGGATGTCCTATGCTACAGTCCTAATAGAGTGTGGTCCTTTCCACTGTCCACCACTAGGACATCTTCCTGTGCACAGGGATGTCCTCAACACTGTGTACCAGAAGGACATACTTTGAATTGTCCACCACAGGTACGTCCTTCCCTCTGTCCACCAAAGTGAGGTTCTCTCTGCTGTCCACCACAGGGGCATCCTTACCACTGTCCACCACAGGGTCGTCCTCAACACTGACCAACACAGTGATGTTCTTCCCACTGTTCACCAGAGGGACATCTTCCCCAATGTGCACAAAAGGGACATCCATTTACTTTCCACAACAGGGATGTCCTTCCCACTGTCCACCACAGAGAGGTCCTTCCTGCTCTCCATAACAGGGACAGTCTTCCCACTGTCCACCATAGAACATCCTTTCCACTGTCCACCACAGGTACATTCTCTCCACTGTCCACAAGACAGATGTCCTTCCCATTGTACACCACAGAGAGGTCGTTTCCGCAGTCCACCAGAGGGACAGTCTTCCCAATGTCCACCAGAGAGAGGTCCTCCCCACAGTCCACCACAGGCAGGTCCTCCCCACTGTTCCACAGAGAGACATATTCCCCTTTTCCACAACATGGACATCCTTCCAGTGTCCACGAAAAGGACATTATTCCCACAGTTTACGACAGGGATGTTTTCCCCACTGTCCACTACAGGGATGTTCTACACACTTTCAACCACAGTGAGGTCCACCCAACTGTCCACCACAGGGGATTTCCTCCCCACTGTCCATCAGTGAGAGGTCCTCCCCACTGTCCACCACAGGGACGTCCTTCTGTGTACCACAAGAACATCCATAAAACTTTCCACCACAATATCATCTTCACCAATGTCCGGCACAGTGACGTCCATCCCACTGGTCACCACAGGGACATCCTCCTCTGCACAACAGGGACATCCTGACCAATGTGCACCACAGGGTCGTCCTTTCCACTGTCCACCACAGGGACATCCTCCCCAATGTTCACTACAGTGTGGACCTCCAAACAGTCCACCACATGGATGTCTTTCCCACTGTCCACCAACAGGACATCCTCATCAATTTGCACCACAGGGACATCCTCCAATGCACAACAGGGATGTCCTCACAACTGTGCACCACAGAAATATTCTTTCCACTCTCTACAACAGTGATGTCCTTCCAACTGTAGACCAGAGAGTTGTCCTCCCTACAGTCCACCACAGGGACATTCTTCCCACTTGCCACCACAGAAATGTCCTCCCCACTGTCCACCAAAGTGATGTCCTCCCCACATTCCACCATAGAGACATCCATCCCACTGTCCACAACAGAAATTTCCTTCCCACGGTCCACCACAGGGAGGTTCTCCCAACTGTCCACCACAGGGATGTCCTTTCCACGATCCACCAAACAGATGTCCTTCCCACTGTCCACCACAGGGACATTTTTCCCACTGTCCACCACAAAGAGGTCATTCCAGATGTGAAAAACATGGACGTCCTTTCCACTGTCCACAACATATATTTCCTTCCCACTGTTGACAACAAGAACTTCTTCCCACTGTCCACCACCTGGAAGTCCTCTCTATTGTCCACCACAGGGAGGTCCTCCCAACTGTCCTCCACAGGGATGTCCTTTCTACTGTTCACCAAAGAGATGTCCTTCCCACTGTCCACCATAGGGACATCCTCCTGTGTACCACAAGGACATCCTACCACTGTCCACAACATGGTTGTTTTCACCAATGTCCACTAGAGGGACGTCCTCACCACTGTCCAAACATGAATATCCTCCACACTGTAAACCACAGGGACATCCTACACATTGACCACCACAGGGATGTTCCCCCACTGTCCACAACAGGAACATCCTTCTGCCTGTACACCACAGTGATGTCGTCCACACTGTACACCTCAGGGACATCCTCCTGTGCAAAACAGCATTGTTCTTATGGTTGTACACGCAACAGATGTCCTCTGCAATTCCCCATTACAAGGACATCCTTTTCACTGTCTCCCAAAGAGACATTCTCTTGTGCACCACAGGAGCATTGTCTTTACTGTCCACAAGGCCATCATCCGCACTGTCCACCACAGTGGACACAGTGAAATCCTCTCAACACTCCAACACAGAGACATCCTCCCAACTGTCCGCAATAAGGATTTCCTCCCAACTATCACACACAGTGAAGTCATTCCCACTGTAAACAACAGGGATATCCTCCCCACTGGGCACAACAGGGATGTCCTAACCGCCGTCCACCACAGAGATGTCCTCCACTCACTCCATCATATGGACATCCTTCTGACTATGCACCACAAGGACGTTCTCCAGTGCACCACAGTAACATCCTCCCCACTGTCAATCACATTGAAATCCTCCACACTGTCCACCACAGAAATGTCCTCACCACTGTCTACAAGATGGATGTCCTTCCCACAATTCAAAACAGAAAGTTCCTCCCTGCTGTCCACCACAGATATGCCTTTCCCTCTGTCCACTTCAGTGATATCCTCCCCTCAGAACATAGCAGGGATTTCCTTCCCACTTTTCACAACAGGGACGTCCTCCACACTATCCACAAGAGCATCATCCTTCCCACTGTCTACCAAAATGTTTTTCCCAATGTCCACAACAGGGATGTCCTTCCCACAGTCCATATCATATATGTCCTTCCAATGCCCACCACAGGGACCTCCGTCCCACTGTCTACCACAGGGAAGTCCTCTTTACTCTTCACCACAGAGATATCCTTTCCACTGTTCACCACAGGTATGTCCTGCGCCCTGTCCACAACAGGCATGTCCCTTTCATGGTCCACCACAGGGACCTCCTTCCCACTGTCCACAACAGGGATGTCCTTTCCACTGTCCACCAAAGTGATATCCTCCGTACTGTGCACAACAGGCATGTCCTTCCCACTGTCCACCACAGAAAGTTACACCCTGCTGTCCACAACAAGAACTTACCTCCCAATGTCCTCTAAATGATGTCCTCTTCTATGTCCACCACATAGACGTCTTTCCCACTGTCCATCACATGGTGTTTCTCCCCACTGTCCATGAGAGGGACATTGTTCCCACTGTCCAGAACATGGAGTTCCTTCCCAATGTCCACAACATGGACATCCTTCCCACAATCAACAACATAAATGCCCTGTCCACTGTCCAACACATGGATCTTCTTCTCACTGTTCAACACAGAAAGCTCCTCTCTACTGTCCAGCACAGGGATGTCTTTATCAATGTCCAAACCAGTGACATCCTGCCCATTGTCCACAACAGGGATGTCCTTCCCACTGTCCACCACAGAAACGTCCTACCCACTGTCTACCACAGGGAAGTCCTCCCCAATCTCCACCACAGGTAGGTTTTTTCCAATGTCCACCACAGGGACATCATTTCAACTGTCCACCACAGAAATATTCTCTCAACTGTCCACAAAAGGGATGTTCTTCCCACTGTTCACCACAGAGACTTTCTACCCACTGCCCTCCACAGGGACACCCTACCCACTGTCTACCACAGGGATGTTCTTCCCACTGTCCACCAAAGGGACGTTCTTCCCATTGTCCACCAAAGGTACATCTTTCAACTGTCCACCACAGAGACATACTGCCCACTGTCCACCACAGGGACATTCTCCCCACTGACCACAACAAGAATATCCTTCATACAGTCCACCATAGTGAAGTCCTCCTTGTTGTCCACCAAAGGGACATCCTTCCCACTGTCCACCACAGGGACATCCTTTTCACTGTTCACCACTGGGACACCCTACCCACTTTGCACAATAGAGACATTTTCCTGTGTGCAACAGGGATATCCTCACCATTGTGAACACAAGGAAAGCCTCCTTTGCACACCAGGGATGTCAGCAACACTCTCCACCCAAGAGGTATGCTCTGCACTCTCCACGACAGGGACATCCTCCCCACTAGCCACCAAAGAAACGTCATTCCAACAATGCACCACAGGGATGTCATCCCAAATGTCCAACACAGAAAAGTCCTCTTCACTGCCCACAACAGGGATGTCCTCCCCACTGTCCACAAGAGGAACATTATTCCAACTGTTCACCACAAGGAAGTCCTTCCTGATATCAACAACAGGGACTTCCTTCCCACTGTCCACACCATAAATGTTGTTCCCAATGTCCACCACAGTGTGTTTCTCTCTACTGTCCAATACAGTGATGTACATTCCACTGTCCGCCATAGGGACATTTTCCTTTGTACCAGAGAAACTGCCTCACCACTGTCCACCACAGAAACATCCTCAACACAGTCCACCACTGTGATGTCCTTTCCTCTTTCCACCATGAGGAATTCCTCTCCACTGTCCACCACAGAAACATCCTTTCTACTGTTCACCACAGGGACGTTCTTCCAAATATCCACGACAGGGATGTGCTCACCACTGTTCACAACAGGGACGTCCTTTCCACTGTCCACCAAAGAAACATCCTCATCACTGTCTATCACAGGGACCTCTTTACCAGAGTCCACCACAGAGAGGTCCTCCCTGCTGTCCACCACAGGGACGTCCTTCACACTGTCCACCACAGTAACGTACTTTCATTTGTCCAAAACAGAAACGTCCTCCCCACTGTCCAACACAGGGATGTCCTACTTACTGTCGTCCACAGGGAGAATCTCCCCAGTGTCTACAACAGGGATGTCCTTCCAATTGTCTACCACATTGTCATCCTCCCAAATGTCCACCCAAAAGAGTTCCACCACAGGGACGTACTTCCCACTGTGAACAAAGGGACATCCTTCCCACTGTCCATAACACGGACATCATCCCCACTGTCCACCACATGGACGTCCTTCCCACTGTCCACCACAGGGACGTCCTACCGCACAGTACTCCAGAGTGTGGTCCTCCCCACTGACTACCACAAGGATATTCTCTTATGCACAACAGGGATGTCCTCACCACTGTGCACCACAGGGACATACATTGCAATGTCCACCACAGGGACATCCTTACCACTCTCCACCAAAGTGAGGTCTTTTCTGCTGTCCACCAGAGGGGCATCCTTACCACTGTCCACCACAGGGTCATCCTCACCACTGCCCATCACAGCGATGTCCTCCTCACTGTATAAAACAGGGAAATACTCTCCATTGTACACCTCAGTGATGCCCTCTTTATTTACTACCCCAGAAACTTTCTCCCCAGTGTCCACTAGGGGAACATCCTCACCACTGTCCGCCAGAGGGACGTCCTCCCCACTCTCCACCACAGAAATATTTTTCCATCTGTCCACTACAGGGACGTCCTTCCCATTGTCCACCACAGAAAGGTCCCCTCCACTGTCCACAACAGGCATGTCCACCACACTGTCCACCAGAGAAACTTCCTCTCCATGGTCTACAACAAAAACATCCAATCCACTGTCCACCACAGAAACATCCTCAATACTGTCCATCACTGGGATGTCTTTTCCCCTGTCAAACACTGAGAGGTCCTCCCTGCTGTGTACCACAGGGACGTCCTTCCCACTGTCCACAACATGGAAGTCCTACCCACTGTCCACCACAGGGAGGTCCTTCCTATTGTCAACCACAGAGAGGTCCTCCCAGCTGTCCACCACAGGGACGTCCTTCTAACTGTACACCAAAGGGAGGTCCTTCACACTGTCCACCACAGAGAGTTCCTCCCAGCTGTCCACCACAGTTACGTCCTTCTCACTGTTCCCCACAAGGACACGCTCCCACTGTGTACCACAATGACATACTCCCATGCACAACAGGGATGTCCTTACCTTGTGCACCACAGGAATATCCTCCTGTGCACACCATGGATGTCCTCACCAAAGTCTACTCCAGAGATGTTCTCCTCACTATCCATGACAGGGAAATCATTCACAATGTCCACCAAAGGGACGTTCTCCTTTCCTCCAGAGAAACATCCTCACCACTGTCCATCACAAAACGCCCTCCCCACTGTCCACAACAGCGACTTACTCCCCACTGTCCACAAAAGGGAAGTCCTCTCCACTGTCCACCACAGGGACTTCCTTCCCACTCTCCACCAGAAAGATGTTCTTCCAACTGTCTACCACAGGGACATCCTTCCCAGTTTCAACCAAAGGAATGTCCACCCCACTATCCATCACAGGGACGTTTTCTGCACGGTCCAACACCAGGGCATCCTCACCAATGTCCACCACAGGGACACCCTTCTTAATGTCCACCACAGGGATGTCCTCCCCACTGTTCACAACATGGATGTCCTTCCCACTGTAAACCAAAGAAATGTCCTTCCCACAGTCCACCACAGGGACGTCCTTCCAACTCTTGACTACATGGACATCCACCCCACTGTCCACCACAGGGAGATCCTCCCCATAGTCCACCACATGGATGTCCTCCACAGTGTAATCCTCAGGGATGTCCTCCTCAGTTTGCACTACAGTGAAGTACTCAACACTCTATACAACAGGGATGTCCTTCCTACTGACCACCTCAGTGACTACCTTGACTCTTTCCATCACAGGGACATCCTACCGACTGTCCACCACAGAAAGGTTGTCACTGCTGTTTACCACAAGGACATCCTTACCACTATTTATCACAGGGCCATCCTCACCAATGTCCACCACAGGAAAATCCTTCCCACTGTTCACCACAGGAACATCCTTTCCACAGTGCACCACAGGGACATTCTTCTGTGCATAAAAGAAATATTCTTACCACTGTGCATTACAGAGATGGCTTCTGCACTCTCCACTCCAGGGAAATCCTTCGCACTGTCAACCAAAGAGAAATTTTCTTGTGCACCACAGGAACCTCCTCCCCACTGTCCACAAGCGCATCATCTTCATGGTTTACCACAGTGAAATTCTCTCACCAATGTCCACTGCAGAGATGTCCTTCCCACAGTCCACCACAGGGATTTCCTCCCAACTGTAAAACACAGGGATGTCCTTCCCACTGTAAACCACAGGGACAGCCTCCCCACTGTGGACCACAGGGACATCCTCCTGTGCACAACAGAGATGGCCTCACGAATGCGCACCACAGGGACATCGTCCGGTGCACACCATAGACGTCCTCACCACTGTCCACCCCAGAGATGTGCTCTGCACTCTACAAAACAGGGACATTCTTCTCAAGGTCCACCAAAAAACATTTTCCTGTGCACCACAGAAACGTCCTCCCCACTGTCCACCACAGGGATGTCCTCATCACTGTCCAGCACAGGGATCCCAACTATCCAACACAGAGTGTTCCTCTTCACTATCCACCAAAGAGATGTCCTTCCCACTGTCCACCACAGAGAGTTCTTCCCAGCTGTCCACCACAGGGATGTCCTCCCAACTGTACACAAGAGGGATATCCTTCCCACTGTTCACCACAAGGAGGTCCTTCCCAGTGTCCACAAAAGTGACATTCTTTTAAAAATCCAAAACATAAACGTCCTTCTCACTTTCACAACAGGGACATCCTTCCCAATGTCTACCACAGGGAGGTCCTCTCTACTGTCCACCACAGTAATGTCTTTTCCACTGTCCACCAAAGGGACAGCCTCCTCACTAACTACCACAAGGACATCCTTCCCACTGTCCACCACAGAAACCACCTCCCCACTGTCCACCACGGGAATGTCCTACACTCTGTCAGCCACAGGGACATCCTGCCCAATATCCACCACAGGGATGTTCTCACCAATGTCCAACACAGAGTTGTCCTCAGCACTCTTAACCACAGGGACATCTTTCCCCCATCAACCACAAAGATGTCCACCCCAGTGTTTACCACAGAGACGTTTTCCCACTGTCCACCACAGGGGTATACTCCCCACTGACCACCAAAAGGACGTCCTTCATACAGCCCACCATAAAGAAGTCCTCCCTGTTGTCCACCAAAGGGACGTCCTTCCCATTGTACACCACAGGAACATATTCCAAATTGTCCACAACAGTGACATCCTTTTCACTGTTCACCACTGGGACATCTTACCCACTTTGCACAACAGGGGCATTTTCCTGTGCACAACAGGGATATCCTCATCACTGTGCACCACAAGGACATCTCCTTTGCACACCAGTGATATCAGCAACACACTCCACCCCAGAGATGTCCTCTGCACTCTCTACGACAGGGACATCCTCCCCACTATCCACCAAAGAAATGTCTTTCCCACTATTCACCACAGGGATGTCATCCCAAATGTACAAAACAGAAAAGTCCTCTTCACTGTCCACCTCATGGATGTTTTCCCCCTGTCGACCTCAGGGATGTCCTCCCCACTGTCCACCAGAGGGATATTCTTCACACATTTCATCTCAATGAGGTCCTTCCCAATATCGACAACAGGGACTTCCTTCCCACTATCCACAACATAAATGATTTACCCCCTATCCACCACAGTGTGTTTCTCCCTACTGTCCACCAAAGAGATGTACTTTCCACTGTGCACCAAAGGGATCTTTTCTTTTGCACCAGAGAAACTTCGTCACCACCATCCACCACAGAAATGTCCCCAGCACTGTCCACCACTGTGACATCCTTTCCAGTTTCCACCATGAGGAAGTTCTCTCTATTGTCCACAACAGAAACATCCTTTCCACTGTTCACCACAGGGACGTCCTTCCCAATATCCATGACAGGGACCTCCTTTCCACTGTCAACCACAGAAACATCCTCATCACTGTCTATCACAGGGACATCTTTACCACTGTAGAACACAGAGAGGTCCTCCATGCTGTCCACCACAGGAACGTCCTTCACACTGTCCACCACAATAACGTCCTCTCAGTTGTCCAATACAAAAATGTCCTCTCCACTGTCCACCACAGGGACGTCCTACTTACTCTCCACCACAGTGAGTTCCTCCTCACTGTCTACAACAGGGACGTCCATCGCATTGTCCATCACATGTACATCCTTTCACTGTCCACAAAAAGTTCTTCCTTCCCACTCTTTACCACAGGGACGTATTCCTAACTGTCCACTACACAAATATGTACCTAACTGTCCACTACAGAAACATCCATCCCACTGTACACAACAGGGACATACTCTCCACTGTCCTCCACAAAGACGTCCATCCAGTGTCCACAACAGAAAGGCCCTACCAACTCTCCACAACAAGGACATCCTCCCAACTGGCCGCCCCAAGCAGTTCTTCCCCAACAGTCCAACACAAGGACGTCCTTCCCACTGTCCACAACACAGACATCTTCTCCACTGTTCACCACATGGATGTCCTTCCCACTGTCCACCACAGGGATGTCCTACACCACAGTCCACCAAAGCGTGTTCCTCCCCAATGTCCTCCACAAGGACATCCTCCTGTGAACAAGAGGGATGTCCTCACCACTGTGCACCACAGGGACATACTTTGCATTGTCCACCACAGTGAGGTCACTCCCACTATCCACCATAGTGAGGACATCCCTGCTGTCCAGCATATGGGCATCCTTACCATGTCCACCACAAGGTCGTACTCACCACTGTCCACAAAAAGGATGTCCTTTCCACTTTTCACCAGAGGGACATCTTGTTCAATGTGCACAAAAGGGACATCCTTTTACTGTCCAGAACAGGGATATCCTTCCCACTGTCCACCACAGAGAGGTCCTTCCTGCTTTCAACCACAAGGACAGTCTTCCCACTGTCCACCATATAATGTCCTTTCCACAGCCCACAACAGATACATCCTCTCTACTGTGCACCAGAGGGAGGTCCTTCCCATTGTACAGCACAGAGAGGTACTTTCAGCTGTCCACCTCAGGAACATTCTTCCCAATGTCCACCACAGAGATGTCATCCCCACTGTCCACCACAAGGATGTACTCCCCACTTACGAAATAGGGATGTCCACCTGACTGTTCACCACAGAGACATCCTACACATGTCCACCACAGGGAGGTCCTCCCCACTGTCCAACATAGGGACAAACTCCCCTTGTCCACAACATGGACATCCTTCCACTGTCCACAAAAAGGACATTATTCTCACAGTTTACCACAGGGATGTCTTCCCCACTGTCCACTACAAGGATGTTCTACACACTTTTCACCAAAGGGAGGTCTACCCAACTGTCCACCACAGGGATTTCCTCCCCACTGTCTATCAGAGAGAGGTCCTACCCACAGTCCACCACAGGGACGTCCACCTGTGTACCACAAGGACATCCATAAAACTGTTCACCACAGTGTCATCTACACCAATGTCCAGCACAGTGACGTCCTTCCCACTGTTCACCACAGGGACATCCTCATATGCACAACAGGGACATCCTGACCAATGTGCACCACAGGGACATTCTTTCCACTGTCTACCACAAGGACATCCTCCACAATGTTCTCTACAGAGTGGACCTCCAAATAGTCCACCAGATGGACGTCTTTCCCACTGTCCACCAAAGGGACATCCTCCTCACTTTGCACCACAGGGACATCTTCCGATGCACAACAGGTACATCCTCACAACTGTTCAGCACATTAATATTCTTTCCACTGTCCACAACAGTGATGTCGTTCCCACTGTCGACCACAGAGATGTCCTCCTTGCTGTCCACCTCAGTGATGACCGCCCCACTGTCTACAACAGGGATATCCTTCCCACAATTTAAAAGAGAAAAGTCCTCCATGCTGTCCACCACAGGGACATCCTTTCCTCTGACACCTAAGTGATATCCTCCCCTCAGACCATAACAGGGATGTCCTTCCCCCATTCCACCACAGAGACGTCCTCCCAACTGTCCACCTCAGTGATATGCTCCATCAGACCATAAAAGGGATGTCCCTCCCTCTTTCCACCACAGGGACGTCCTCCCCACTGTCCACAAGAGGGTTATCCTTCCCACTGTTTACCAAAAGATCTTTTCCAATGGCAACCACAGGGACCTTCTTCCCACTGTCCACCACAGGGAAGACCTCTCTACTGTCCACCACAGAGATGTCTTTTCCACTGTCCACCACAGGGATGTCCACCTCACTGTCCACAACAGGCATGTCCTTCCCAACGTCCACCACAGAACGGTACACCCTGCTGTCCACAAGAGGAACGTACTTCCTAATGTCCACCTCTGTGATGTCCTTTCCTCTGTCCACCACAGGGATGTCCTACCCACTGTCCACCACATGGTGGTGCTCCCCACTGTCAACCATAGGGGCATGCTTGCCACTGTAAAATACACGGAGGTCCTTCCCAATGTCCACAACATGTATGTCTTTCCCACAATCCACAACATAAATGTCCTTCCCACTCTCCACCACAGGGACCTTCTTCCCACTGTTCACCACAGAGAGGTCCTCTCTACTATCCACCACAGGGATGTCCTTACCAATGTCCACCTAAGTGATGAACTCCCCTTTCTCCACCACAGGGAAATCCTTCCCACTGTCCACCACAAAAAGTTCTTTTCCAATGTCCACCACAAGGATGTCCTTCCCACAGTCCACAAAATATATGTCCTTTCAATGTCCACCACAGGGACTTCCTTCTTTCTGTCAACCACAGGAAAGTCCTCTCTACTGTCCACCACAGGTATGTCCTTTCCAATTTGCACAACAGTGATGTCCTCCGCCTTGTTCACAACAGGCATGTTCTTTCCATGATCCAACAGAGCGACCTCCTTCCCACTGTCCAACACAGGGAAGTCATACCCACTGTCCACCACAGGGATGTCCTTTCCACGGTCCACCAAATGGACATCCCCTGCAGTGTCCACAATAGGCATGTCCTTCCCACTGTCCACCACAGTAAGGTACACCCTGCTGTCCACAACAGGAACATACTTCCCAATGTCCACTAAATGATGTCCTCTCCTATGTCCATGAAAAAGATGTTCTTCCCACTGTCCACCACATGGTCTTTCTCCCCACTGTCCATGAGAGGCACATGCTTCCCACTATCCACCACATGGAGTTCCTTGCCAATGGCAACAACATAGACGTCCTTGCCACAATCCACAACATAAATGTCCTCACCACTGTCCAACAGATGGACCTTCTTCCCACTGTTCACCACAGAAAAATCCTCTCTACTCTCCACCACAGGCATGTTCTTAACACTGTCCAAACCAGTGACATTCTCACCACTGTCCACACCACGGATATTCTTTCCATTGTCCATCAGAGGGACTTCCTCCCCAGTGTCCACAACAGGAACGTATTAACAACTGTCCACAATGGGTAGGGCCTACCCACTTTCATACACAGGGAAGTCCTTCCCAATCTCCACCGCAGTTAGGTCCACTCCACTGTCCACAAGAGTGTCATCATTTCAACTGTTCACCACGGCAATATTCTCCCCATTGTCCACAACAGGGATGTCCTTCCCACTGTCCACCAAAAAGGATGTTCTTCCCACTGTCCTCCTAAGGTACATCTTTCAACTCTCCACCATAGAAACATCCTTCTCACTGTCCAGCAATGGACAACCTCCCCACTGACCACCACAAAACACCCTAAATACAGTCTACCATAGATAAGTCCTCCCTATTGTCCACCAAAGGGACGTCATTCCCAGTGTCCAACCAAGGGACATCCTCCAAATTGTCTACCACAGTGACATCCTTTTCACTGTTCACCACTGCGAAACCCTACACACTTTGCACAACAGGGATATTTTCCTGTGCACAACAGGCTTATCCTCACCATTGTGCACAACAGGGACATCCTCCTTTGCAAGCCAGGGATGTCAGCAACACTCTCCACCCCAGAGATGATCTCTGCACTCTCCACGACAGGGACATCCTCCCCACTATCCACCAAAGAAACGTTTTTCCCACCATTCACCACAGGGATGTTATCCCAAATGTCCAACACAGAAAAGTCCTCTTCACTGTCCACCACAGAGATGTCCTTTCCCCTGTCCACCAGAGGGATATTTTTTCCCACTATTCACCACACGGAGGTCCTTCCCAATGTCTACAATGGAATTCCTTCACACTGTCCATAAAATAAATGTTCTTCCCACTGTCCACAACAGTGTGTTTCTCTCTGCTGTCCACCACAGTGATGTACTTTCCTCTGTCCACCAAAGGGACGTTTTCCTTTGCACCAGAGAAACTGTTCACCACAGAAATGTCCTCACCACTGTCCAACACTGTGACTTCCTTTCACTTTCCACCATGAGGAGGTCCTCTCCACTGTTCACAACAGAAACATCCTTTCCACTGTTCACCACAAGGACGTCCTTCCCAATATCCACGACAGGGAGGTCCTCACCACAGTGCACAACAGGGATGTCCTTTCCACTGTCAACCCCGGAAACATCCTCATCACTGTCTATCACAGGGACATCTTTACCACTGTGCACCACAGAGAGGTCCTCTCTGCTGTCCACCACAGGGATGTCCTTCACACTGTCCACCACAGTAACGTCCTCTCAGTTGTCCAAAACAGGAACATCCTCCCGACTGTCCACCAAAAGTTCGTCCTTCTTACTGTTCACCACAGGGAGAACCTCCCCAATGTCTACAACAGGGATGTCCTTCACGTTGTCTACCACATGGACATCCTTTCGCTGTCTACAAGAAGGATGTCCTTCCCACTGTTTACCACAGGATATCTTCCTATCTGTCCACTACATATATATGTTCCTAACTGTCCACTACATAAACAGCCATCCCACTGTACACAACAGGGACATACTCCCCACTGTCCTCCACAAGGACGTCAATCCCAATGTCCACAACATAAAGGTCCCACCCACTGTCCACCACAGGGACATCCTCCCAACTGTCCACCCCAAGAAGTTCCTTCTACACAGTCCACTACAGGGACATCCTTCTCACTGTTCACCAAAGGAAAATCTTTTCCACTGTCCACCACAAGAAGGTCTTACCCAATGTTCACAACAGGGACATCCTTCCCACTGTCCACCATAGGGAAGTCCACTCTACTGTCCACCACAGGAATGTCCTTTCCACTGTTCACTACAGTTATGTCCTCCACACTGTCCAGAACAGGCATGTCCTTTTCACTCCCCACCACAGTGATGTCCACCACACTGTCCACAACAGGGAAGGTACACTCTGCTGTCCACAACAGGAACGTACTTCCTAATGTCCACCTCAATGATATTCTTCCCTATGTCTTCCACAGGGATGTCCTTTCCACTGTCCACCACATGGTGGTCCTCCCCACTGTCCACCAGACTGACATGCTTGCCACTGTAGAACACATGGAGGTACTTCCCAATGTCCATAACATGTAAGTCCTCTTGAAAATCCACAACATAAATGTCCTTCCCACTCTCTACCACAAGGACCTTCTTCCCACTGTTCAGTACAGAGAGGTCCTCTCTACTATCCACCACAGGGATGTCCTTACCCCTGTCCACCTAAGTGATGACCTCTTCTCTCTCCACGACAGGGACATCCTTTCCACTGGCTACCACAGGGAGTTCCTTCCCAATGTCCACCAGAGAGACATCCTTCCCACTGTTCATCACAAGCAGATCTTTCCCAATGTCCACAACAGGGAAATTTTCTCTACTGTCCACCACAGGGATGTCTTTCCACTGTTCACCAAAGGGATGTCCTTGGCACTGCCCACATCAGGGACATCCTTTCCAATGTCCACCACAGAAAAATCCTCATCACTGTCTATCACCGGGACATCTTTACCACTGTCCACCACAGAGAGGTCCTCCCTGATGTCCACCACAGGGACGTCCTTCACACTGTTCACCACAGTAACGTCCTCTCAGTTGTCCAAAAGAGAAACGTCCTCCCCACTGTCCACCACGGGGACTTCCTACTTACTGTCCACAACAGGGAGAACCGCCCCACTGTCTACAACAGGGACGTCCTTCCCATTGTCCACCACATGGACATCCTTTTGCTGTGACAAAAAAGACTTCCTTCCTACTGTTTACCACAGGGACGTCTTCCTAACTGTCCACTGCACAAATATGTTCCCAACTATAACCTACAGAAACATCCATCCCACTGTACACAACAGAGACATACTCTCCACTGTCCTCTACAATGATGTCCATCCCACTGTCCACAACAGAAATTTTCTACCCACTGTCCACCACAGGGAAATTCTCCCAACTGTCCACCCCAAGGAGTTCCTCCTCCACAGTCCACAACAGGGCGTCTTTCACATTGTCAACCATGGGACATCCTTCCCACTGTCTACAACACAGACATCTTTCCCACTGTCCACCACATGGACATCCTTCCCACTGTCCACCACAGGGACTTCCTACACCACAGTCCACCAGTGTGTGATCTTCTCCACTCTCCACCACAAGGACATCCTCCTGTGCACAAGAGAGATGTCCTCACTACTGTGCACCTCAGGACATACTTTCCAATGTCCACCACAGGGACATCCTTCCCACTGTCCACCAAAGTGAGGTCTTCCCTGCTGTCCACCACAGGGGCATCCTTACCACTGTCCACTCCAGGGTCGTCCTCACCACTGTCCACCACAGGGATGTCCTTCCCAATGTTCACCAGAGGGACATATTCCCCAATGTGCAAAAAAGGGAATATCCTATTACTGTCCACAACAGGGATGTCCTTCCCACTGTCCACCACAGAGAGGTCCTCCCTGCTCTCCACCACAGGGACAGTCTTCCAACTCTCCACCATAGAACGTCATTTCCACTGTCCCCCACAGGTACATCCTCTCCACTGTCGACCACAGGGATGTACTTCCCATTGTACACCACAGAGAGGTCCTTTCCGCTGTCCACCACAGGGACATTCTTCCCAAAGTCCACCACAAGGATGTCCTCCTCACTTTAAACTCACTTTAAAGTGGGGAGAGATGCCCTCCCCACTGTCCATCACACAGACATCCTACTCATGTCCACCACAGTGAGGTCCTCCCCACTTTCCAACATAGGGACATACTCCCCTTGTCCACAACATGGACATTCTTCCACTGCCCATAAAAGATCATTATTCCCACAGTTTAGCACAGAGATGTCCTCCCCACTGTCTGCTACAAGGATGTTCTACACACTGTCCACCACAGAAAGGTACACCTTGCTGTCCACAACAGGAATGTACTTCATAATGTCCACCCCAATGATGTCCTTCTCTCTGTCCAACACAGGGATGTCCTTCCCACTGTCCACCACATGGTGGTCCTCCACAATGTCAACCAGAGGGAAATGCTTGCCACTGTAGAGCACATTGAGGTCCTTCCCCATGTCCACAACATGTACGTCCTTCCCACAATCCACAACATAAATGTCCTTCCCACTCTCTACCACAGGGTGGTCCTCCACAATGTCAACCAGAGGGACATGCTTGCCACTGTAGAGCACATTGAGGTCCTTCCCCATGTCCACAACATGTACATCCTTCCCACAATCCGCAACATAAATGTCCTTCCCACTCTCTACCACAGGGACCTTCTTCGCACTGTTCACCACAGAGAGGTCCTCTCTACTATCCACAAGGATGTCATTACCACAGTCCACCTAAGTCCTTTCCATGACCAACCACAGGGACCTCCTTCCCACTGTGAACAACAGGGAAGTCCTCTCTACTGTCCACCACAGGGATGACCTTTCCACTGTCCAACAAAGGGACGTCCTCCACACTGTCCACAACAGGCATGTCCTTCCCACTGTCCACCACAGAAAAGTACACCCTGCTGTCCACAACAGGAACATACTTCCCAATGAACCCTAAATTATGTCCTCTCCTATGTCTACCACAGAGACGTACTTCCCACTGTCCACCACAAGGAGTTCCTCCCCAATGGTCCTGAGAGGGACATGATTCCCACTGTCCACCACACAGAGGTCCTTCCCAATGTCCACAAAATGGACGTCCTTCCCACAATCTACAACATAAATGTCCTCCCTGACCCGACCAGCAGATCTTAGGTTATTCATGAGGGACAAGGAGGATTACAACCTGGAAGAAGAATGGGCGAGAGAGGGAATGGACTCAAGGAAGCAAATGTTTGTCAAGAGTCATATATTTGGGCACAAAGTGCTTATTTATAATACATTTTGCAAAGGGAGGGATAAGAGGGATCCAGGTAATGGGAAAGTACAGAATGTTCTTGTCCTGTGCCCTGAAAAAATGGTGGTCTAACTGCTTTCGTCAGAAGATATGGTACACTGCTTTAAATCTATAAATCTATCTGTAACTTTCAAGCAGAACCTTGTGGTTGCTAGGAAGATGAAGCTACATGGAACATTGTGCAGGTGGGGAGAAGTAGGGGGTGAGGGTAAGAGGCGAGGGTCCTGGCTTCTGACACCTCCCCATTGTCCAACACATGGAACTTCTTCCCACTGTTCACCACAGAAAGGTCCTCTCCACTGTCCACCACAGGGATTTCCTCTCTACTGTCCATTAAAGTGATGTCCTTTCCACTGTCCACCACAGGGACGTCCTCCCCAGTGTCCACCACAGGGACATACTACACACTGTCTACCACAGGGAGGTCCTCCACAATCTCCACCACAGGTAGGTCCTCTACACTGTCCACCACAGGGACGTCATTTCATCTGTCCACCACAGAAATATTCTCCCCAATGTCCACAACAGGGATGTTCTTCCCACTGTCCAGCACCGATACGTTCTACCCACTGCCTTCCACAGGGACATCCTATCAACTGTCTACCACAGGGATGTTCTTACCACTGTCCACCAAAGGTACATTCTTGAAACTGTCCAACAAAGGTATATCGTTCAACGGTCCACCACTGAGACATCATCCCCACTGACCACCACAAGGATGTCCTTCATACAGTCCTCCATAGAGAAGTCCTCCCTGTGGTCCACCAAAGGGACGTCCTTCTTACTGTCCACCACAGAACATCCTTCAAATTGTCCACCACAGTAACATCTTTTTCACTGTTCAACATTGGGACATCGTACCCACTTTGCACAACAGGGATTTTTTCCTGTGCACAACAGGGATATCCTCACCACAGGATATCCCTGTGCTCCACAGGGACATCCTCCTTTGCACACCAGGGATGGCAACAACTCTCTCCACCCCAGAGATGTCTTCTGCACTCTCCACGACAGGGACATTGTCCCC